>NC_069499.1:1221529907-1221752407 GCF_027579735.1 Bombina bombina
ATTTCAGTCTAATGTACATTGCATTAGTGCAGAAATGAAAGATTTCTTCTATAAGATACGAGTCCACGGATTCATCCTTTACTTGTGGGATATTATCCTCCTAACAGGAAGTGGCAAAGAGCACCACAGCAGAGCTGTCTATATAGCTCCTCCCTTGACTCCACCCCCCAGTCATTCTCTTTGCCTACTCTAAGTAATAGGAAGGGTAAAATGAAAGAGGTGATAAAATGTTAGTCTTTATTTTCTTCAAGCAAGACTTTTTTATTTTAAATGGTACCGGTGAGTGCTATTTTTTCCCAGGCAGCAGATGGATGAAGATTTCTGCCTGGAGACTGATGATCTTAGCAGTTGTTACTAAGATCCAGAGTAGTTCCCACAGAATGGCTGAGGAGTACTTAAGAAACTTCAGTGTGAGGAACGTTTTTTCATGCTACAAGCATTGAGGTATGTTCAGTCATTTTTTTTTCTGGAGAGACTGTGTTATTTCAGAATTGGCTGACAGTATCCCCATGAGGGAAAGGGTAAGCAGTAATCCTTATGTATAGAGAGGGGTATTACTGAACCTGTATGTTGGGCTGTAAAAAATGGTTGACACTGATGGCATGATGTTTGTGGGCAAACGATTCTATGTTGGGAGGTTAAATGACGTTTTTTTGTGACAAACGTTTTCAATTTAATTTGGCAATGGGTACACATGGCTTCATTTAGATGGGTATATGAACCCACATGGCTAGGCTTTTCTCTTGTAAGGTGTATCCAGTCCACGGATCATCCATTACTTGTGGGATATTCTCATTCCCAACAGGAAGTTGCAAGAGGACACCCACAGCAGAACTGTTATATAGCTCCTCCCCTAACTGCCATACCCAGTCATTCTCTTGCAACTCTCAACACGCATGGAGGTAGTAAGAGAGAGTGGTGAAAAATAGTTAGTTTTTTATCTTCAGTTCGGAGTTGTACTATTTTATCCCAGGCAGTAAATAGAAGAAGAATCTGCCTGAGTTTTCTATGATCTTAGCAGGTTGTAACTAAGATCCATTGCTGTTCTCACATATGTCTGAGGAGAGAGGTAACTTCAGCGGGAGAATGGCGTGCAGTTTACTCTGCTATGAGGTATGTGCAGTTACAATTTTTTCTAGAATTGGAAATGCTAGAAAATGCTGCTGATACCGGATTAATGTAAGTTAAGCCTGAATACAGTGATTTAATAGCGACTGGTATCATGCTTACTCCCAGGGGTAATACCCTTATAAAATTGCAATATAAAACGTTTGCTGGCATGTTTAATCGTTTTTATATATGCTTTGGTGATAAAACTTTATTGGGGCCTAGTTTTTTTCCACATGGCTGGCTTAAATTTTGCCTAGAAACAGTTTCCTGAGGCTTTCCACTGTTGTAGTATGAGTGGGAGGGGCCTATTTTAGCGCTTTTTTGCGCAGTTAAAATTACAGACTGAGACATCCAGCTTTCCTCAGAAGTCCCCTGAATGCTATAGGACATCTCTAAAGGGCTCAAAGGATTTCCAAAGTCGTTTATTGGGGAAGGTAGGGCCACAGCAGAGCTGTGGCAGTTTGTTGTGACTGTTAAAAAAAACGTTTTTTGATCCCTTTTTTGAACTAAGGGGTTAATCATCCATTTGCAAGTGGGTGCAATGCTCTGTTAGCTTATTATACACACTGTAAAAATTTCGTTTGTGTAACTGCCTTTTTTCACTGTTTTTCAAATTCTGACAAAATTTGTTTCTCTTAAAGGCACAGTACCATTTTTTATATTTGCTTGTTAACTTGATTTAAAGTGTTTTCCAAGCTTGCTGGTCTCATTGCTAGTCTGTGTAAACATGTCTGACATAGAGGAAACTCCTTGTTCATTATGTTTAAAAGCCATGGTGGAACCCCCTCTTAGAATCTGTTCCAAATGTACTGATTTCACTTTAAGCAATAAAGATCATATTCTGTCTTTAAAAAATTTATCACCAGAGGAATCTGACGAGGGGGAAGTTATGCCGACTAACTCTCCCCACGTGTCAGATCCTTTGACTCCCGCTCAAGGGACTCCCGCTCAAATGGCGCCAAGTACATCTAGGGCGCCCATAGCGATTACTTTACAAGACATGGCGGCAGTCATGGATAATACACTGTCAGCGGTATTAGCCAGACTACCTGAATTTAGAGGTAAGCGAGATAGCTCTGGGGTTAGACGAAATGCAGAGCATACTGACGCTTAAGAACCATGTCTGATACTGCCTCACAATATGCAGAAGCTGAGGAAGGAGAGCTTCAGTCTGTGGGTGATGTTTCTGACTCAGGTAGGATACCTGATTCTGATATTTCTACATTTAAATTTAAGCTTGAACACCTCCGCGTGCTGTTCAAAGAGGTTTTAGCTGCTCTGAATGACTGTGATACAATTGCAGTGCCAGAGAAATTGTGTAGACTGGATAAATACTATGCAGTGCCGGTGTGTACTGATGTTTTTCCAATACCTAAAAGGTTTACAGAAATTATTACTAAGGAATGGGATAGACCAGGTGTGCCATTCTCTCCCCCTCCTATTTTTAGAAAAATGTTTCCAATAGACGCCACTACATGGGACTTATGGCAGACAGTCCCTAAGGTGGAGGGAGCAGTTTCTACTCTAGCAAAGCATACTACTATCCCTGTCGAGAACAGTTGTGCTTTTTTAGATCCAATGAATAAGAAATTAGAAGGTTACCTTAAGAAAATGTTTATTCAACAAGGTTTTATCCTACAGCCCCTTGCATGCATTGCTCCTGTCACTGCTGCTGCGGCGTTCTGGTTTGAGTCTCTGGAAGAGGCTTTACAGGTAGCGACTCCATTGGATGACATACTTGGCAAGCTTAGGGCACTTAAGCTAGCCAATTATTTTGTTTCTGATGCCATTGTTCATTTGACTAAACTAACGGCTAAGAATTCTGGTTTTGCTATACAGGCGCGCAGGGCGCTATGGCTTAAATCATGGTCAGCTGACGTGACTTCAAAATCTAAGCTACTTAACATTCCCTTCAAGGGGCAGACCCTATTCGGGCCTGGTTTGAAGGAGATTATTGCTGATATCACTGGAGGAAAAGGTCATGCCCTTCCTCAGGACAGGTCCAAATCAAGGGCCAAACAGTCTAATCTTCGTGCCTTTCGAAACTTCAAGGCAGGTGCGGCATCAACTTCCTCTTATGCAAAACAAGAGGGAACTTTTGCTCAGTCCAAGACGGTCTGGAGACCAAACCAGACCTGGAACAAAGGTAAGCAGGCCAAAAAGCCTGCTGCTGCCTCTAAGACAGCACGAAGGAACGGCCCCCTATCCGGTAACGGATCTAGTAGGGGGCAGACTTTCACTCTTTGCCCAGGCGTGGGCAAGAGATGTCCAGGATCCCTGGGCGCTGGAAATTATATCCCAGGGATATCTTCTGGACTTCGAAGCTTCCCCCCCAAAAGGGAGATTTCACCTTTCACAATTATCTGCAAACCAGATAAAGAGAGAGGCATTCTTACACTGTGTACGAGACCTCCTAGTTATGGGAGTGATCCATCCAGTTCCAAAGGAGGAACAGGGAGAGGGTTTTTACTCAAATCTGTTTGTGGTTCCCAAAAAAGAGGGAACCTTCAGACCAATTTTGGATCTAAAGATCTTAAACAAATTCCTCAGAGTTCCATCATTCAAGATGGAGACTGTTCGTTCCATCCTACCTATGATCCAGGAGGGTCAATATATGACTACAGTGGATTTAAAGGATGCTTATCTTCACATTCCGATACACAAAGATCATCATCGGTTTCTCAGGTTTGCCTTTCTAGACAGGCATTACCAGTTTGTAGCCCTTCCTTTTGTATTAGCTACAGCCCCAAGAATCTTTACGAAGGTTCTGGGGTCGCTTCTGGCGGTCCTAAGACCACAGGGCATATCAGTGGCCCCTTATTTAGACAACATCCTGATACAGGCGTCAAACTTCCAAATTGCCAAGTTTCATACGGAAATAGTACTGGCATTTCTGAGATCGCATGGGTGGAAAGTGAACGAGGAAAAGAGTTCTCTATCCCCACTCACAAGAGTTTCCTTCCTAGGGACTCTGATAGATTCTGTAAAAATGAAAATTTACCTGACGGAGTCCAGGTTATCAAAGCTTCTAAATTCCTGCCGTGTTCTTCATTCCATTCCGCGCCCTTCGGTGGCTCAGTGCATGGAAGTAATCGGCTTAATGGTAGCCGCAATGGACATAGTGCCGTTTGCACGCTTACATCTCAGACCGCTGCAACTATGCATGCTCAGTCAGTGGAACGGGGATTACACAGATTTGTCCCCTCTACTAAATCTGGATCAAGAGACCAGGGATTCTCTTCTCTGGTGGCTATCTCGGGTCCATCTGTCCAAAGGTATGACCTTTCGCAGGCCAGATTGGACAATTGTAACAACAGATGCCAGCCTTCTAGGTTGGGGTGCAGTCTGGAACTCCCTGAAGGCTCAGGGATCGTGGGCTCAGGAGGAGACACTCCTTCCAATAAATATTCTGGAACTACGAGCGATATTCAATGCTCTTCTGGCTTGGCCTCAGTTAGCAACTCTGAGGTACATCAGATTTCAGTCGGACAACATCACGACTGTGGCTTACATCAACCCTCAAGGGGGAACAAGGAGTTCCCTAGCGATGTTAGAAGTCTCAAAGATAATTCGCTGGGCAGAGATTCACTCTTGCCACTTATCAGCTATCCATATCCCAGGTGTAGAGAACTGGGAGGCGGATTTTCTAAGTCGTCAGACTTTTCATCCGGGAGAGTGGGAACTCCATCCGGAGGTGTTTGCCCAATTGATTCATCGTTGGGGCAAACCAGAACTGGATCTCATGGCGTCTCGCCAGAACGCCAAGCTTCCTTGTTACGGATCCAGGTCCAGGGATCCCAAGGCGACGCTGATAGATGCTCTAGCAACGCCCTGGTCTTTCAACCTGGCTTATGTGTTTCCACCGTTTCCTCTGCTCCCTCGACTGATTGCCAAGGTCAAGCAGGAGAGAGCATCAGTGATTTTGATAGCGCCTGCGTGGCCACGCAGGACCTGGTATGCAGATCTGGTGGACATGTCATCCTTTCCACTATGGACTCTGCCTCTGAGACAGGACCTTCTACTTCAGGGTCCTTTCAACCATCCAAGTCTAATTTCTCTGAGACTGACTGCCTGGAGATTGAACGCTTGATTTCTCTTGTTAAGTGTATCCAGTCCACGGATCATCCATTACTTATGGGATATTCTCCTTCCCGACAGGACGTTGCAAGAGGATCACCCACAGCAGAGCTGCTATATAGCTCCTCCCCTCACTGCCATACCCAGTCATTCTCTTGCAACTCTCAACAAAGATGGAGGTCGTAAGAGGACTGTGGTGTTTTATACTTAGTTTATTTCTTCAATCAAAAGTTTGTTATTTTTAAATGGTACCGGAGTGAACTGTTTATCTAAGGCAGTAATTAGAAGAAGAATCTGCCTGTGTTTTCTATGATCTTAGCAGAAGTAACTAAGATCCTTTGCTGTTCTCACATATTCTGAGGAGTGAGGTAACTTCAGAGGGGGAATAGCGTGCAGGTTTTCCTGCAATAAGGTATGTGCAGTTAAAATATTTTTCTAGGGATGGAATTTGCTAGAAAATGCTGCTGATACCGAAGTAATGTAAGTAAAGCCTTAAATGCAGTGATAGCGACTGGTATCAGGCTTATTAATAGAGATACATACTCTTCTAAAAGTGTATTTTAAAACATTTGCTGGCATGTTTAATCGTTTTTTATATATGTTTGGTGATAAAACTTATTGGGGCCTAGTTTTTTCCACATGGCTGGCTTGAATTTTGCCTAGAAACAGTTCCTAGAGGCTTTCCACTGTTGTAATATGAGTGGGAGGGGCCTATTTTAGCGCTTTTTTGCACAGCAAAAATTACAGACACAGACATCCAGCTTCTTCCTGCATGTTCCAGGACTTCTCTGAAGGGCTCAAAAGGCTTCAAAAGTCGTATTGAGGGAGGTAAAAAGCCACAGTAGAGCTGTGGCAGTTGTTGTGACTGTTTAAAAAACGTTTTTGTAATTTGTTATTCCGTTTTTGGTATTAAGGGGTTAATCATCCATTTGCAAGTGGGTGCAATGCTCTGCTAACTTGTTACATACACTGTAAAAATTTCGTTAGTGTAACTGCCTTTTTTCACTGTTATTTCAAATTTGGACAAAATTTGTGTTTCTTAAAGGCGCAGTAACGTTTTTTATATTGCTTGTAAACTTGTTTTAAGTGTTTTCCAAGCTTGCTAGTCTCATTGCTAGTCTGTTTAAACATGTCTGATACAGAGGAACCTACTTGTTCATTATGTTTGAAAGCCATGGTGGAGCCCCATAGGAGAATGTGTACTAAATGTATTGATTTCACCTTAAACAGTAAAGATCAGTCTTTATCTATAAAAGAATTATCACCAGAGGGTTCTGTTGAGGGGGAAGTTATGCCGACTAACTCTCCCCACGTGTCAGACCCTTCGCCTCCCGCTCAGGGGACGCACGCTAATATGGCGCCAATTACATCAGGGACGCCCATAGCGATTACCTTGCAGGATATGGCTGCAATCATGAATAATACCCTGTCAGAGGTATTATCTAGATTGCCTGAATTAAGAGGCAAGCGCGATAGCTCTGGGGTTAGGAGAGATACAGAGCGCGCAAATGCTGTAAGAGCCATGTCTGATACTGCGTCACAGTATGCAGAACATGAGGACGGAGAGCTTCAGTCTGTGGGTGATATCTCTGACTCGGGGAAACCTGATTCAGAGATTTCTAATTTTAAATTTAAGCTTGAGAACCTCCGTGTATTGCTTGGGGAGGTATTAGCTGCTCTGAATGACTGTAACACAGTTGCAATTCCAGAGAAATTGTGTAGGCTGGATAGATACTATGCGGTGCCGGGGTGTACTGACGTTTTTCCTATACCTAAAAGGCTTACAGAAATTATTAGCAAGGAGTGGGATAGACCCGGTGTGCCCTTTTCCCCACCTCCTATATTTAGAAAAATGTTTCCAATAGCCGCCACTACACGGGACTTATGGCAGACGGTCCCTAAGGTGGAGGGAGCAGTTTCTACTTTAGCAAAGCGTACCACTATCCCGGTTGAGGACAGTTGAGCTTTTTCAGATCCAATGGATAAAAAATTGGAGGGTTACCTTAAGAAAATGTTTATTCAACATGGTTTTATTTTGCAGCCCCTTGCATGCATTGCGCCTGTCACTGCTGCGGCGGCATTCTGGTTTGAGGCCCTGAAAGAGGCCATCCATACAGCTCCATTGGAGGAAATTATTGACAAGCTTAGAAAGCTTAAGCTAGCTAACTCATTTGTTTCTGATGCCATTGTTCATTTGACTAAACTAACGGCTAAGAATTCCGGATTCGCCATCCAGGCGCGTAGGGCGCTATGGCTTAAATCCTGGTCAGCTGACGTGACTTCAAAGTCTAAGTTACTCAAAATTCCTTTCAAGGGGCAGACCTTATTCGGGCCTGGCTTGAAGGAAATTATTGCTGACATTACTGGAGGCAAGGGTCATACCCTTCCTCAGGACAGGGCCAAATCAAAGGCCAGTCTAATTTTCGTGCCTTTCGAAATTTCAAGGCAGGAGCAGCATCAACTTCCTCCGCTTCAAAACAAGAGGGAACTGTTACTCATTCCAGACAGGCCTGGAAACCTAACCAGTCCTGGAACAAGGGCAAGCAGGCCAGAAAACCTGCTGCTGCCCCCAAGACAGCATGAAGTAACGGCCCCCTATCCGGAAACAGATCTAGTGGGGGGCAGACTTTCTCTCTTCTCCCAGGCGTGGGCAAGAGATGTTCAGGATCCCTGGGCGTTGGAGATTATATCTCAGGGATATCTTCTGGACTTCAAAGCTTCTCCTCCACAAGGGAGATTTCATCTTTCAAGGTTATCAGCAAACCAGATAAAGAAAGAGGCATTCCTAAGCTGTGTGCAAGACCTCCTAGTAATGGGAGTGATCCATCCAGTTCCGCGGACGGAACAGGGACAGGGGTTTTATTCAAATCTGTTTGTGGTTCCCAAGAAAGAGGGAACCTTCAGACCAATCTTGGATCTAAAGATCTTAAACAAATTCCTCAGAGTTCCATCATTCAAAATGGAAACTATTCGGACCATCCTACCCATGATCCAAGAGGGTCAGTACATGACCACAGTGGACTTAAAGGATGCCTACCTTCACATACCGATTCACAAAGATCATCATCGGTTTCTAAGGTTTGCCTTTCTAGACAGGCATTACCAATTTGTAGCTCTTCCCTTCGGGTTGGCCACAGCCCCGAGAATTTTTACAAAGGTTCTGGGCTCACTTCTGGCGGTTCTAAGACCGCGAGGCATAGCGGTGGCTCCGTATCTAGACGACATCCTGATACAGGCGTCAAGCTTTCAAATTGCCAAGTCTCATACAGAGATAGTTCTGGCATTTCTGAGGTCGCATGGGTGGAAAGTGAACGTGGAAAAGAGTTCTCTATCCCCACTCACAAGAGTCATCTTCCTAGGGACTCTTATAGATTCTGTAGAGATGAAAATTTACCTGACGCAGTCCAGGTTATCAAAACTTCTAAATGCTTGCCGTGTCCTTCATTCCATTCCACGTCCGTCAGTGGCTCAGTGCATGGAAGTAATCGGCTTAATGGTAGCGGCAATGGACATAGTGCTATTTGCGCGCCTGCATCTCAGACCGCTGCAATTATGCATGCTATGTCAGTGGAATGGGGATTACTCAGATTTGTCCCCTCTACTAAATCTGGATCAAGAGACCAGAGATTCTCTTCTCTGGTGGCTATCTCGGGTCCATCTGTCCAAGGGTATGACCTTTCGCAGGTCAGATTGGACGATTGTAACAACAGATGCCAGCCTTCTAGGTTGGGGCGCAGTCTGGAACTCCCTGAAGGCTCAGGGATCGTGGACTCAGTAGGAGAAACTCCTCCCAATAAATATTCTGGAGTTAAGAGCAATATTCAATGCTCTTCTAGCTTGGCCTCAGTTAGCAACCCTGAGGTTCATCAGATTTCAGTCTGACAACATCACGACTGTGGCTTACATCAACCATCAAGGGGGAACCAGGAGTTCCCTAGCGATGTTAGAAGTCTCAAAGATAATTCGCTGGGCAGAGTCTCACTCTTGCCACCTGTCAGCAATCCACATCCCAGGCGTAGAGAACTGGGAGGCGGATTTTCTAAGTCGTCAGACTTTTCATCCGGGGGAGTGGGAACTCCATCCGGAGGTGTTTGCTCAACTGATCCATCGTTGGGGCAAACCAGAACTGGATCTCATGGCGTCTCGCCAGAACGCCAAGCTTCCTTGTTACGGATCCAGGTCCAGGGACCCGGGAGCGACGCTGATAGATGCTCTAGCAGCTCCCTGGTTCTTCAACCTGGCTTATGTGTTTCCACCGTTTCCTCTGCTCCCTCGACTGATTGCCAAAATCAAGCAGGAGAGAGCATCAGTGATTCTGATAGCGCCTGCGTGGCCACGCAGGACCTGGTATGCAGACCTAGTGGACATGTCATCCTTTCCACCATGTACTCTGCCTCTGAGGCAGGACCTTCTAATACAAGGTCCTTTCAATCATCCAAATCTAATTTCTCTGAGACTGACTGCATGGAGATTGAACGCTTGATTCTATCAAGGCGTGGCTTCTCCGAGTCAGTCATTGATACCTTAATACAGGCACGAAAGCCTGTCACCAGGAAAATCTACCATAAGATATGGCGTAAATATCTTTATTGGTGTGAATCCAAGAATTACTCATGGAGTAAGGTTAGGATTCCTAGGATATTGTCCTTTCTCCAAGAGGGTTTGGACAAAGGATTATCAGCTAGTTCTTTAAAAGCACAGATTTCTGCTCTGTCTATTCTTTTGCACAAGCGTCTGGCAGAGGTTCCAGACGTCCAGGCATTTTGTCAGGCTTTGGTTAGAATTAAGCCTGTGTTTAAAACTGTTGCTCCCCCGTGGAGCTTAAACTTGGTTCTTAAAGTTCTTCAAGGAGTTCCGTTTGAACCCCTTCATTCCATTGATATTAAACTTTTATCTTGGAAAGTTCTGTTTTTGATGGCTATTTCCTCGGCTCGAAGAGTCTCTGAGTTATCTGCCTTACATTGTGATTCTCCTTATCTGATTTTTCATGCAGATAAGGTAGTTCTGCGTACCAAACCTGGGTTTTTACCTAAGGTGGTTTCTAACAAGAATATCAATCAAGAGATTCTTGTTCCATCATTGTGTCCTAATCCTTCTTCAAAGAAGGAACGTCTTTTACATAAACTGGACGTAGTCCGTGCCTTGAAGTTTTACTTACAAGCTAATAAAGATTTTCGCCAAACATCTTCCCTGTTTGTCGTTTACTCTGGACAGAGGAGAGGTCAAAAAGCTTCGGCAACCTCTTTCCTTTTGGCTTCGGAGCATAATTCGTTTAGCCTATGAGACTGCTGCACAGCAGCCCCCTGAAAGGATTACAGCTCATTCTACTAGAGCTGTGGCTTCCACCTGGGCCTTTAAAAATGAGGCCTCTGTTGAACAGATTTGCAAGGCTGCGACTTGGTCTTCGCTTCACACCTTTTCAAAATTTTACAAATTTGATACTTTTGCTTCTTTGGAGGCTGTTTTTGGGAGAAAGGTTCTTCAGGCAGTGGTTCCTTCCGTTTAATCCTGCCTTGTCCCTCCCATCATCCGTGTACTTTAGCTTTGGTATTGGTATCCCATAAGTAATGGATGATCCGTGGACTGGATACACTTAACAAGAGAAAACATAATTTATGCTTACCTGATAAATTTATTTCTCTTGTAGTGTATCCAGTCCACGGCCCGCCCTGTCCTTTTAAGGCAGGTCTAAATTTTAATTAAACTACAGTCACCACTGCACCCTATAGTTTCTCCTTTCTCGTCTTGTTTCGGTTGAATGACTGGATATGGCAGTGAGGGGAGGAGCTATATAGCAGCTCTGCTGTGGGTGATCCTCTTGCAACTTCCTGTTGGGAAGGAGAATATCCCATAAGTAATGGATGATCCGTGGACTGGATACACTACAAGAGAAATACATTTATCAGGTAAGCATAAATTATGTTTTTATCAAAGCGTGGCTTCTCCGAGTCAGTCATTGATACCTTAATACAGGCACGAAAGCCTGTTACCAGGAAAATTTACCATAAGATATGGCGTAAATATCTTTATTGGTGTGAATCCAAAGGTTACTCATGGAGTAAGGTCAGGATTCCCAGAATATTATCCTTTCTTCAAGATGGTTTGGAAAAAGGATTGTCAGCTAGTTCCTTAAAAGGACAGATTTCTGCTCTGTCTATTCTTTTGCACAAGCGTCTGGCAGATGTTCTAGACGTTCAGGCATTTTGTCAGGCTTTGGTTAGAATCAAGCCTGTGTTTAAACCTGTTGCTCCCCCATGGAGCTTAAATTTGGTTCTTAAGGTTCTTCAAGGAGTTCCGTTTGAACCTCTTCATTCCATAGATATCAAACTTTTATCTTGGAAAGTTCTTTTTTTGGTAGCTATTTCCTCGGCTCGTAGAGTCTCCGAGTTATCTGCTTTACAATGTGATTCTCCTTATCTGATCTTCCATACGGATAAGGTAGTCCTGCGTACCAAACCTGGGTTTTTACCTAAGGTGGTATCTAACAAGAATATCAATCAAGAGATTGTTGTTCCATCCTTGTGTCCTAATCCTTCTTCAAAGAAGGAACGTCTATTACACAATCTGGACGTGGTTCGTGCTTTAAAGTTTTACTTACAAGCTACTAAAGATTTTCGTCAAACATCTTCTTTGTTTGTTGTCTACTCTGGACAGAGGAGAGGTCAAAAGGCTTCGGCAACCTCTCTTTCTTTTTGGCTAAGAAGCATAATCCGCTTAGCCTATGAGACTGCTGGACAGCAGCCTCCTGAAAGGATTACAGCTCATTCTACTAGAGCTGTGGCTTCCACTTGGGCCTTTAAAAATGAGGCTTCTGTTGAACAGATTTGCAAGGCGGCGACTTGTTCTTCGCTTCATACTTTTTCCAAATTCTACAAATTTGATACTTTTGCTTCTTCAGAGGCTATTTTTGGGAGAAAGGTTTTACAGGCAGTGGTCCCTTCCGTTTAAGTACCTGCCTTGTCCCTCCCTTCATCCGTGTACTTTAGCTTTGGTATTGGTATCCCACAAGTAATGGATGATCCGTGGACTGGATACACCTTACAAGAGAAAACACAATTTATGCTTACCTGATAAATTTATTTCTCTTGTGGTGTATCCAGTCCACGGCCCGCCCTGTCATTTTAAGGCAGGTAATTTTTTCATTTAAACTACAGTCACCACTGCACCCTATGGTTTCTCCTTTCTCTGCGTGTTTTCGGTCGAATGACTGGATATGGCAGTTAGGGGAGGAGCTATATAACAGCTCTGCTGAGGGTGTCCTTGCAACTTCCTGTTGGGAAGGAGAATATCCCACAAGTAATGGATGATCCGTGGACTGGATACACTACAAGAGAAATAAATTTATCAGGTAAGCATAAATTGTGTTTTTTAGACCGCTCTGGTGCGGTTATTGTTAAGGCTGTGAGACATCGAGTTAGATGGGCGGGGCCTATTTTCGCGCCTCAGTTGCGCAGTTGTATTCCCTATGCAAGCAGCAAACTTCAGCTCCGGTGGGCCTTTCAGGACAATTTGGGCCTAATCGAAGGGTTAATCCGATTTTGCAGACCCCTGAGGGCAGGTAGGCGCAACAGCAGGGCTGTGGCGAGGTGCAGGGGGTGTTTTTGTTTAACTATAACGTTTTTTGGTATAACGTTTTGTGTTTTTAAGGGTTAAGTATTCCTTTTCTTGTGGGGCAATCATAGCTGACAAGTTGGGATACATTTATCATAATGTATCCCACAAGTAAAGGATGAATCCGTGGACTCGTCGTATCTTATAGAAGAAAAGGAAATTTATGCTTACCTGATAAATTGATTTCTTCTAAGATACGACGAGTCCACGGCCCGCCCTGTCAATTTAAGACAGATTATATTTTTTGTTTAAAACTTCAGTCACCTCTGCACCTTTTAGTTTCTCCTTTTTCTTCCAATACCTTCGGTCGAATGACTGGGGGGTGGAGTCAAGGGAGGAGCTATATAGAGAGCTCTGCTGTGGTGCTCTTTGCTACTTCCTGTTAGCAGGAGGATAATATCCCACAAGTAAAGGATGAATCCGTGGACTCATCGTATCTTAGAAGAAATCAATTTATCAGATAAGCATAATTTTTCCTTTTTATTGCTGCAGCTATAGAGAAGGCAATGACTGCTATTCCGCCTTCAAATAAACGTAAAAAGGGTTTTGCAACATTTTCCTAAACCTAGTGAATTAAGTTCTGACCTTCAGCATACTGATGTATCCTCAACTCAAGGGGTTTCCTCTGATTCTGAGGATGCCACATCAGAGACAGATATAGACAAATCTTTTTTATTTAAAGGGCCATAATACCCAAATCTTTAAACACTTGAAAGTGATGCAGCATAGCTGTAAAAAGCGGACTAGAAAATATCACCTGAACATCTCTATGTAAAAAAGAAAGATATTTTACCTCAAAAATTCCTCAGTAGCCACATCCCATTGTAAAGGACTTCTAAGCAGCAAATCAGTATGTCTGTCCTGGGACAGCGGAAGGAGCGAGCTTTCGTGCACACTCATCTTATTTCTCTATTCAGTGTAAGGAAGTTTACAATGAAATCTCATGAGAGTTAAGTCAAATCTCATGACATCACAGTAAAAGAGTTCATGACCTCAGCACTGTTGATGCTGATTGGCTGCTGTTCATTTCTTCATTTTTTATTTTTTTTTGCCTGCAGCTGGGCAGCAGCTGAATTATAACTTTTTACACAGAACTTACTCTGCTTAGCTGAGTAGATTGTGAGGTAAAATATCTTCCTTTTTTACATAGCGATGCTTAGGTGATATTTTCCTGTCAGCTTTTTACAGTTATACTGCATCAGTTTCAAGTAATTTAGCATATGAGTATTATGTCCCTTTAAGATAGAATATATTCATTCTCTCTTTAAGGAAGTTTTGTTTACTTTGGGTATTGAGGAGTCTAAACCTCCTGATAATAAAGATAGTAATCGACTAAATTCTGTATTTAAGACTACTGTTATTACTCCTGAAGTATTTCTTATTCCTGACGCTATCTCTAATGTGATTGCTAATGAATGGTCTAAGCCTGGTACCTCTTTTAACCCTTCTTCTAGGTTTAAGAAATTGTATCCTTAACCTGTAGCCAATTTAGAACTTTGGGAAACTGTTCCTAAAGTTGATACAACGTAAATAGTCCACAGCACTCCAAAAAATTATTTTCAGCAATTTATTACGTGAAAAACAGCGACGTTTTGGGGTCACAGCCCCTTATTCATGCTTGATACAATGTATACTGCAAATTATACCTTTAAACCTTTAGCATTGGTGCCAATTTGTCCAAAACTGGAGTTCCCGCTCCACCTAGTGGCTGATAATAAAAATTTCATATTTAAAATTCTAACATATTTTACAAAGGACAATGTTGTGAATACTTTGCCTCCATAGAGACTGAACTGATATACTGAATCCTATACATCACTAATCGATTAAGGAATATAATACATATACTCAAGTAAAATAGTTAGAATACTGTAGAGACACAGACCCCCCTCAAATATGTATGAATTTAAAAGAAACGGGCAGGATCATAATCTCTATTAAGGCCCCTAGGGGCCAAAGTTTCCAATCTGTTGATCCACCACATTTCTTTTTGCTTAAGTAGCTTTTCCCTGTCCAACCCATTCCGGGTAGGCTTAATATGGTCAATGACCTGCCATCTCAATTGGCTAATGCCATGTCCCTTCTCCAGGAAGTGTTTGGACAGGGGGGCCTCCAAATTTTTACATCTGATGTTAGAGCGATGTTGGCTGATTCTATCTTTAACTTTACGGGTCGTCTTACCCAAATATACTAGTGAACATGGACATTTTATTAAATAGACAACAAAAGATGTTTCACAGGTATAAAATCCATTAACGTTATATTTTTTACCACTATGAGGGTGGTGGAAATTTGTACCTCTTATAATGGAATTACAACTAACGCAGTTCAAACAAGGATAATTGCCTGTCCTCTTGTTGCCTATAGTGGTCTGGATTAACTTTGGATTCTATTATCTCCACTGTTATTGGGGGAAAGGGAGTTTTTCTGCCCCAAGACAAGAAATCTAAGGGTAAATTTAAAGCTCCTAATATTTTTCGTTCCTTTTGTCAGAATAGAGAACAGAAAAAACACTCCTTCCCCTAAGGCCTCTGGCTCTAATTGGAGACCATCTCAGAATTGGAATAAATCCAAGCCTTCTAAGAAACCAAATCCTGCCCCTAAACCCTATATGAAGGTGCAGCCCTCAAGCCAGTTCTTCTGGTAGGGGGCAGACCAAAGCTATTTCAAAGAGTTTGGACAGACTCTATCCAAAATCAGTGTATTCAGAATATAATTTCTCTGATTCAGAATAAGACCTCCTTTGGGAAGATTCTTTCTTACCCATGTATCAAAAATCCCAGTAAGGGGGGCGGAGCTAACTGCCGAGCAGGGAAGACGCATCTCTTAGGAGCTCTGCTGGTATCTATGAAAAATACTAGATTATTTAACTCTATTTGCTTAATTTTTGCCCTTGTGGGATCCCAGTACACACCCAGACACCGCTAAAAGGTGATTATAAATTCTTGGAGCTTTTTTTAAAAAAAAAAAAAGTCAGGCTCCGCGGGTAGCGGAAACCAACAGAGGCCTTGGACTTCTACACCAGTTGCCGGAGGGTCGGGGCTCCGCTCCGGCGACTGAAGTGATAAGCCGAGAGACTCACCTAAGAACTAATTGGTTTTTTATAGCCCGCCAACTATCAGGCAAAAGAAGCAGGGCTGGAGCCACGCGCGGACACCGCGCAAATCACCTTACAGCTTGCATCCTGCATTACGGCTACAACTGACCGGCTTGACAAACAGGCGCTTGGTCCGGAGGGTCGGGGATCCGCTCCGGACGAAGATCTTACCGGGTGGTGGACAGAAAGAGTTACCGGATCTACTGCATCACGCTGTGAGCCAGAGTCACAAACCGGATGGCAGCTGGTTGCTGAACGGACACTCGGGTTTTCATGTAGGGTGACGGAGCAAAGAGAAATAGCCACGACCAGATCTGAAGGCCCCCGGGGTAAGCTGGCCACAGGCCTTTTGATCTATACACTGCTTACACACCTGAACTATAAAGGGCGCGAAAAAGCGCCATTTTTCTTGCTGGCCTGTTGAACTGTCCCCGCTACGGCCCACGTGGGATCAATTGCAGCCTGATAGACACTGACAATAAAAGTACTTACTAATACCCTTATAATTTGCTCAGAGGTATACTTAGACCGTGCTACTTCTGTGGTCTACTCCTTGCCAGCCTGCCCTTGCAGAGGCCTAGAACGCTATTAAGCCCAACTACTAATAGAAGTGTAAGTCACAAATAGAGCGGCCCTGTAAGCTTGGCCTCAGTACACATATTTTTGCGGCTAGGGGTCTCTGGGGACTTTGATGCACATTCATAGGAGGCATATCTAGACCCACCCTACTCTAAATAGTGAGCTACCCTAGAGGAAAAATTTCATGCTCTGGTAAACCTCCTCAATTACATTAAAAAAGCAGGGGGCAACAGAAAGAAGCAAACAAGCAAATAAAGCAAAAAGAGAAAAACATCAGCACTACATTTTTGCTAACCCATCAAGCTATATTTGAACTGCATTACGTTCTTGAGCAGATCAGGTGCCCTTTGAGGCTGTCCCTGGGGCATAGGGTGAAGGAAACTCATACATTACAATATTAAAGGCTGCTGCGCCAATCCAGGTGTCATTGTAATCACTGCATAATACAAAGTGCAGTGCTTTTGCTTAACCTGCAGTTTCCCTCTGGAGACTGTTTGCAACAAGAGGCAACATCTGATCATTTTTTTTTTTTTTTTTTTGAGGACCCCTCGAAGATTGCACTATTTGTTTACTAAGGTCTAGTTGCAAGCAGAAAGCCCTAACACCATAACTTGCCCCACATATTTGGAGATCCTGGTGTCTCCCAGGCCCCATACATTGTCACACTCTGGGTCTCGAGGAGCTCAGCAACCTCTGCAGGTCATATTGACACCTTGGCCTGCTACTAACTTTTGCTACCAAACAGCTACATCAGCCCAAAACCTTGTGCTGACTATTCTGGCTATACTCTGTCAGTGGGCCTCACTGTATTGTGATTCCAGTGCTGCTGCGTCAGCTTATGTGCCTTTGAGCCCTAACTCAAAGTGGAGTGTTGTGTACCAATTTTGCTTGTTTAACAATCTTTCTTCCTTACAGGTCTGCTGCTAATGTATTAGCTCTTGGTCTATCAGACTAAGATTTCAGTGTTATATCATTATTGTGCCTGTCTAACCACTTATTTTGTCTGCAGGTTGTCTTTTTATAACAATGATTTTTGCAGTTAGTAAGGGTCTGTATATGCTTAAACTACAAGCACAACTACGCTACCCATTTTTCTAGAGATTTCATTAAGGCACACACTCCTAGATAAGCTGCCATCCAGCAGATACTACAAAAAGCCACACCGCTCAGGACTGGTGCACTAGATCCAGTTTAAAGCATCTTAGTATCACTAAAGTATCATAAAGGTGAAATCCCCTGGATAAGCAGCTATTCAGCAGATACTATAGCATAGAGCCCAATTCCCTAGATACTCTCTGACACTCTCTCCATCCATTTCCTGCTGTACTAGGGGACAGCAGGTCATACCCTCAATTCCTTTTCCCGTCCTGGCCAAGTGAGGGCAATCTCCCTGGAGGGAGTGTCTACAGAGCTCTTCACTCCACCCACCTTTGAAAAGGGCTGACTTTGTTCTGAATATACCGTGGATTATCCAGCAGAACCTTACTATGGCTAGCAGAGCACTGCTAGCTATGGCTACCTAAACCAAGATTGACGTCAGGGGACTTAAGCTTCACCCTATTCACCATTGTTTTACTTAAATATATCATATCCTGCAGACCTAGTGTCTTAAGAACTGGCTTTGGCAGAAGACACAATCCTGAAACCATGTCCCAAAACTCCAAAAGGAAAACTAAACCGTCTCACACCTCTGGAAAAACTGTCGCAGATCACTTTAAAAACCATCACGCTGGGAAAACTCAAATGTACAGAGACTCCACTCCCGCTTTGGAAGGCAGTGAATCTGAAGGCAGTATAGACTCTCAACCTCCTATGTCAGATACTTTATCTGCAAACATTGTAGATGTCCTAACCAGACGAATGAATCTCCTTCAAGAGACACTGACAAAGGAAATTAAGGGATCCACAGCTGAGCTCCGAAGAGAGATTGGAGCTTTAGGAGAACGTACCGAAACTCTGGAGCGTAAACAAGAAGATCTTGCTGTGGACCATGCTCACTTACAAGCCTATTCCCAAAATCTTGCAATTCAAATATCGGACCTAGAATTGAAACTAGCTGATATGGAAGACCGCTCCCGCTGGAATAATCTGAGATTCCGCGGAATCCCTGAAGAGGTTGGCCCCCAAGAACTGGAGTCATATGTTTTGGAGTTTTGTAATATCTTCTTCACCACTCCAGAGAAGCCTGACCTCCTACTGGACAGAGTCCACAGAGTAGCACGACCTAGAACTGTCTCTCAAGAAAAACCTAGAGATGTTCTAGCTAGGATCCATTTTTTTACCCACAAGGAGAAGATAATGAGAGAACTGGCCAATAAACCGCAACTCCCTGAGAAGTTCCAACAAATAGCGGTGTTCCCGGACATTTCCAGCTATACTTTACAAAAGAGAAGGTCCTTTAGGACCATCACCCAAATTCTGAGAACAGAGAATATTAGATACAGATGGGGATACCCGACAAGGCTTATAGTTAGTAAAGATGGTGAGACACACACAATTTTCACCCCTAAAGAAGGCTTTGACCTGCTCCAAGACTGGGGCTTAGCATCCACCAAACCCCGAAAGGACATTGGTTCTCTGCCCCCTAAAGATAGGTCAGCTATTATGGACATGGTCCAACCTTCATTAAGATCTACTGCAAAGGACACTCCTAATGTCACTGACATCCGGGCAGGTGCCCCAGACTTCACCCCTAGGTTACAAAAGCCCACCAAGTGATACAATAAAGAGCTCTAGTGTTAGGCTAGTGCACATGAATATATTGTTAGCTATATTTATCGTTAGATAGGAATAACTTGAAGGAAAAAGGATTGTTACATAGCTCACTGAATGGTAAATAACTAGTCCTGACCTTCAGCTGGTAACTATGTATATATTGTTCAATGTTGCTCCCAGGTATAGGTTGCCTAACACTTGAGGGACATGTGGAGACCCGTGACCTCCCGCAGGATAAAGGACGCTTGTCCAACAACACCTGCTCTACTATCTTACCCTATTTGCTCCGGCGGGACTTCGGGGGTCTCCCCATCTCCTCTCTCTCCAGCACCACAGGTGACTTAATCTCTCTGACACCTAAATGTTATTGATCGAGACTATATGGTGAGTTAATGGTGTCTACAACAGGTTTTACGTTACTAACTCTACATGGTGGTATTCCTGCTGATCTGCAGCCAGTACGCATATACATAATGATAGGTTATTCTATGCATTAGTTATATTCTAAAAGGTAGATACTGGTATATGTATCATCAAAGGATAACTGAATAGATCTGGCCCATCATGGGCATATATGTAAATATTTCTAAATGTAATTTCCGGGTATCAGCTGCCTAATGTGCAAAAAACATGGGGAGACCTGTGACTTCCCATAAGCGAACGGGTGCTTACCCAGCAGTTCCTGCGTTACTCATTTCTTGGCCATTTGGTCATGCTGGGACTCATGAGCTCTCCCCATGTAGTTTGTTTTCAGTTCCACAGGTTATTTACTCACTCTCAGACACCTATAAGCTTCGGACCTAAGTTATATGACGATATTATAGTATTTACAATGTTATTGGTATCACTAGTTTAACGTGCTACTATGCTTGCAGTGCTGTGATGTTTTTATTTAGTTTAATGAACAACCTTTGGTGTATTCCTTATATTCACAATCCCCCAATGACAGTCAATCTCTACATACAAGTTAAATACTTGTACTACCCCCCCCCCATATACGCAAATTTTATTTGTGTTATCCCCTTATACGGGGACTGGAGAAGTCAGTTTGGTATTCAGCCACACTTCTCCTTTTGGTGATCCAGCGGTTCACCATATTGAATAATATTGTTAAAACCTCATACTACCAATTTAGATTCGACTGATCCAAAGCCCTGGACACTTACTATATTAATTGAATTAACTTGGTGCCCCTCATTGTCCACTGTTCGTTATATCTCTTTTTTTTATCACTCTCTAGGTGAAACTAAGCTCCCTAGGGGAAATAATCCTCGTGATAAAGGAAACGATAAACCAGTTTTGAGCCCGGCAAGGGCCACAATCAGGTGCGCAGGTCCAGGCGGGGTAAGTCTATCATCAAAACCCTCCCCTCTACCCTCCCTCTCCCTACCTACCACTCCCTCCCTCCCCCAAGTTCAAGATGGCGTCAACCCCTAATCATATATCCTTTGCAACATTAAATGCCAAAGGATTAAACTCACAAGATAAGAGAAGCATGCTTACCAACACCATGAAATCTCTGAAAGTACAAGTCATGTTTTTACAAGAGACACACTGGATAAAGTCAAACCAGACTCCATACAGGACCCCAGAGTATCCTGTGGTGGTTCTAGCTTCTCACACTGAGAAATCTAGAGGAGTTGCGATAGCTATACACAAATCTATACATTTTGACCACATTCACGCAGAGAGAGATAGCCAGGGACGATTTCTACTGCTCAATTGTAAATTGAACGGTGTACTGTTCACTCTGGTCAACATCTACGCCCCGAATCAAATGCAAACTAAGTTCCTGAAAGATGCCTTGTCTAAAATTGAGAAACACAAAGCTGGGACTATTATACTAGGGGGGGACTTTAATATGATATGGGACCCCCTACTAGATAAGAAAGTTCAAAGCGGGAAAACAATAGACACGTACTCTGTGACTACTGCTAAGAAATTTCGACAACACATTATCCAACATAATCTATATGATATTTGGAGGGCACTACACCACAATGATAGAGACTACACATACTTTTCTAGACCACATAATTCGTACTCGAGGCTCGACCATTTCTTCACTGACTCATGGACGCTTAATAGAGTCCTAACGTCACACATTAAGGTCTGCTCATGGTCAGATCATGATATTTTGTCATTTACGCTCTCTACTGACTTAGCCACAGAGACTAGACCTAGCTGGAAACTCCCAAAACAAATGCTTCAAGATAAAACGTTTAGAGTGTCCCTCCAAGCCTCTATTGTTGAGTTTCTAAGAATAAATGAAACCCCGGATATGTCCTCCCAAACTATTTGGGCTGCTCTGAAAGCTTACATCAGAGGGATCTGCATTCGACGGCAGGCAATGCTACGACGTCAAGCAGGTCTGCCCGTCGGCCTCCTCATGGCTGAACTTCGCGCTATAGAGCAGGAGAATAAAAACTCCCCAACTACAAGCCTAGCTGATAAAATTAAGGAATTGCGAACGCAATTGGCAGATAGAGACTTGCAAAGAGTTAAAGAATCTTATGCTAGATTCAAGAAGCTGATGTATTGCCAAGGTAATAAGGCCTCAACCCTCCTTGCTCATAAATTAAGATGCAGGACAGTGGCGGGTAGGATCTTATCACTCCAGAGAGGTGACAGCTCGGTCTACTCACCTAAGGACATTGGGGAGACGTTTGCGGAATATTACTCTAACCTGTATCACCTCAAGCCCTCGATGACTGCTAAAGAGTCCTCCTCGTGTGAAATGGTACATTTCTTATGGATGCTGGGCCTACCATCCCTCGCAGATGAGGATGGAGAGGCACTTAAAGCCCCATTTTCCCTAAATGAGCTTAGTTTAGCCATTAAACACTCCCAAAATAACAAGGCTCCAGGTCCTGATGGGTACC
Source organism: Bombina bombina (assembly GCF_027579735.1). Lineage (NCBI taxonomy): Eukaryota > Metazoa > Chordata > Amphibia > Anura > Bombinatoridae > Bombina > Bombina bombina. The sequence continues at coordinate 1,221,551,979 of NC_069499.1, forward strand.
CAACAGCCTTCTATAAACTGTTTAAACCGGAACTCCAGGGGATCCTCCTCAAGGTCTTTTCGGAGGCCCGAGAGGCAGGCTCATTCCATAAAGAATTCCTGCAAGCAGTAATTTTGCCCATATCGAAACCAAATAAAGACCCCTCACAATGTACGAGCTACAGACCAATATCCTTGATTAATGGTGATGTAAAGCTATATGCAAAGCTATGGGCTAACCGCCTCAATAGCCTGCTCCCAAAGGTGATTCATACAGACCAAGTTGGTTTCACGTTCGGCAGAGAAGGCCCAGACAATTCTCGGAAAACGCTGAACATACTCACAGAAGCCTCCCGACTGAGGACACCCATGCTGGCCCTGTCGCTAGACGCAGAAAAAGCGTTTGACAGGGTCAGATGGGAATACCTATGGCATACGCTTGCTCAATTTGGCATGCCAGAGATCGTGATTAAAGCAATTCGAGCCCTGTATTCTTGTCCCTCAGCAGTAGTTAAAGGTATGGGGTTTGCCTCCCCGGAAATATGTATCACCAACGGCACCAGACAAGGATGCCCCCTGTCTCCTCTAATTTTTTCCATGGCCATTGAACCTTTAGCTCAGGCTATTAGACAATCACCTGCAGTAAGAGGGGTCCAGCTTGGAGGCACTACTGCGAAGATCGCACTATACGCGGACGATGTCACGCTCTTCTTAACAAACCCAATAGGCTCCCTGCCAGTACTCTTTGATATTATCTCTGAGTTCGGAGCCCACAGCTACTACAAAGTTAACGTCACCAAAACAGAGGCGTTACCGGTAAGCATGCCAGCGTTTGAATTGGAAATTTTACAAACACTGTACTCCTTCCAATGGTCACGAACCTCCATTCGGCACTTAGGGGTACAGCTAGGTCCGGACCCGAAATTGGTTATTTCTATTAACTACACAACCCTCATTAAAGAGGTCACTGAGCTCACATCTTCGTGGAGCCTTAAAGAAATTTCGTGGCTGGGCCGCATTGCATCCTTCAAAATGACGATCTTACCAAAAATTCTGTACTATTTCCGCTGTATCCCTCTTAATGTACCTACTGCTTTTATAGACAAGCTCCAATCTCTTGGGCAACACTATATCTGGAATAAGTCCAGGCCCCGGATAGCGGCAAAGATTCTCCAAAAGAGATATGAATATGGAGGAGTTGCAATGCCTAACGTACGTGGATATTACGAGGCAGCCAGGCTCTCTCATATCACGGCATGGGCAGATAAGGGGGAACAGCAGGGCTGGAAAAACATGGAAACTTCGAACCTTCCCCTAGGCCTAAGATTGGCAGACTTACCCTGGATCCCTAAGCATTGTGTTGACAGCTTAGGAATACAAAATATCATTATCAGAGACAATCTGAAAGTCTGGTATAGCCTCAGAAACCTCCGCGACATCGCCCCACACCCATCTCCCATTCATTCTATACCGGCCTTACTGGCGGCTCTTCCTGATACACACATACAGCAGTGGAGGGACTTAAACCTCAAAGTGGTCTCCTGTGTGTACCCCTCGGACACCTTAATCTCACCTCATAATATCAGTACCATAATCCCAGAGCCCCCCCCCCCGTGGGCCTCCTTTGAATATTCGAGGCTCTACGCCTTTATGAAATCTTGGGGATTCCCCAAAACCCTAAACAGACCCCTGACTAATTGGGAAAAGCTATGGCAACTCCCTATTAAGACCCCTAGGCTCATATCGTTTCACTACGATCTTCTACAGTCGTCCACTAACAAAGACAGACCATGGCAGATAAGGGCTTGGGAGGGTGATTTATCCAGACCAATTTCAGATAAAGATCTATCCATAGCCATGACGTTGACTAAAAAGACAGTACACTGTGCAAATACACTAGAGGCTTACATGAAATTATTCCTAAAATGGTACTATACTCCCACAAGGCTGTCACAGATGTTCCCCACAGCGCCTCCTCTATGTTGGAGGGAATGCATGCAAAGGGGCTCAGACATGCATACTTGGTGGGATTGCCCAAAGCTGGCACCTCTCTGGACTCAGGTAGAAACCCTCTGTGCTAACCTGGGGCTATCTATCCCACTAACTCCTGCAATCGCTCTTTTACACATTTTCCCGAGGAGCGTCCCAACCCATGTCTCTAAATTGGTCATCTTCGTCCTAGCAGCCACGAAACTGGCGATAGCAAGAGCCTGGAAACAAACCCAGCCCCCAGACATAACGGCTGTCACATCTGTAATGCAGGTGTACGCCACAATGGAACAAAGCTTCTACTCCCATATGGACAAGGAAGAGCTTTACTGGCAGATTTGGGAGCCCTGGTTTAACCACCAGGGAACTCAAAGATAAATGACTGTGTGGACCCAAGGTCCTAGTCACCCCCACCACCATACCCTTACCCCTCCCTCTCCCCCCCCTCCTTTTCCCTCCTCCCTCATGCTCCACCTGGACTCCCCCGCCTGGAAATGCGCACTATAATTCCCAGTTGTAGTACACGGAGAGGCACTTCTAAGCTGACTTCACGAAATTCCTAGAAATTTGAGTTACTGTGTAGGACTGAGGTACTACCCGGTCCTTATAACCTAAGTTTGTTCATTCTGTTTGTAAATGATGTTTTCATAATGGATTTATTTCTGAGTTCACATTAATCGAAAATGAGGTTTATATGACAGATATTCTATTTCATTCTAGACACACTTGACCTATATACGCAGTAATGTCATTAATTGCTACGCTTGCTGTGTTATACCAACGGCATAATGTTTATGTATATGTTCACCGATTGGTCACCTGCGTTATGACATCTGCTGTAATGTTTAATCCTCAATAAAAAAACTTTTGGAAAAAAAAAAAAAAAAAATCCCAGTAAAAGCTCAAGCCTTTCTGAAATGTGTTTCAGATCTAGAGCTTTCAGGGGTAATTATCCCAGCTCCACAGCAGGAACAAGGATTGGGGTTTTTATTCAAATCTATTCATTGTACCAAAGAAGGAAAATTCTTTCAGACCAATTTTGGATCTGAAAACTTTAAATCGTTTTGTAAGATTCCCAACTTTCAAGTTGGGTGACTATAAGGGCTAATTCTGCCTTTTGTTCAGCAAGGACACTTCATGTCCACAATAGACTTACAGGACGCTTACCTTCACATTTAGATTCATCCAGATCACTATAGATTCCTGAGATTTTCTTTTCTAAACAAGCATTACCAATTTGTTGCTCTTCCGTTTGGCCTTGCAACAGCACCAAGAATAATCTCAATAGTTCTAGTTGCCCTTCTATCTGTAATCAGAGAGCAGGGTATTGCAGTGTTTTCTTATTCGGACGATATCTTGGTACTAGCTCAATCTTTTCATTTAGCAAAATCTCACAGAAAACAATTAATGTTGTTTCTTCAAAGACATGTTTGGAGGATCAATTTACCAAAGAGTTTCCTGATTCCTCAGACAAAGGTCGCCTTTTTTAGGTTTCCAGATAGATTCAGTGTCCATGACTCTATCCCTAACAAAAAAGAGATGTTTGAGATTGGTTTCAGCTTGTCTAAACCTTCAGTCTCTCTTATCATTTCCTTCAGTGGCTATTTGCATGGAAGTTTTAGGTCTCATGTTTGCAGCATCAGATGCGATCCCTTTTGCTTGTTTTCATATGAGACCTCTACAGCTTTGCATGTTGCACCAATGGTGCAGGAATTATATTCGGATATCACAACTGAAATACTTAAATCCTAACAATCACCTTATTGTTCAAGGGGCCTCCTTTGTTCATGCTACCTGGACTGTGATCACAACAAATGCAAGTCTCGCAGGTTGGGGAGCTGTCTAGGGTCTTTGACAGCACAAGTAGTTTGGAATCCTCGAGAGGCGAGGTTATCAATCAATATTTGAACTAGTGCAGGCGGATCTTCGGTTCTTATATTTCTATATCAAATAATGTTAACGGAAGTGTTGACTGTCCCTTTAAGCTGTACAAGCACGTTTGTTATTTACATGCTGGTTTGCCCGTGTTCTAGTGTGTATGTGGGGAAAACGACAACTTCCTTCTGGGAGAGGATGGTGAACCACAGGTATGCTATTCGTGAAGCCCTAAAATCAGGTTAATCCGATCAACTTGTAGCACGCCACTGTGTAAAGCATAAACATTCAGTCTCAAGTATCAGGTGTATGTTTATAGACCATGTACCACCTATGCCGAGAGGTGGCAACAGAGCTAGGAGACTCGTACAGTTAGAAAGTAGGTGGATCTACAGACTGGACACTTTAGCTCCAAGGGGCCTGAATATGTCACTGGATTTCAGCCCATTCTACTATCTTGTACTGCCCGATTTTGGAATACTCGCTTGGGTCTATTGGACTTACATTTTTCCTTAACTGAGTGCTTACTGTGTGGGAAAGTTTCTAATAATACTCCATGGAGACGTGTTGCTCCTGGATGTTGCTTATGATCTAATGTTGTTTGTTAGATTAAGGCTGATACTATCCCCATTTGTTGTGGTTCCCGATGTATTCTTTATCCCTTATGTAGTAATCATTTATTTATTCATTTTGCCATTATTTCTAACTTGTCATCTGCTGTATCTGTCTTCATATCAATAGGTCTCAGTTGCCTGTTTCTCAGCACGTTTGGATGTGTGGGGTGAGTGTTTGTCACTCAAATATCTTTTTGCTATGATCCGTTAGCTGATCTGACTGACATGGCTACACAGTGAGCGTGCTGATTGGGCATCTGTCATTTATGATGATCTGCCACCACCCATCTATACCTGTTGCATATAAGTTTCAGAGTTCCGTCGGCTATTTTATGTTTATTTACTACTGGTTGCCCTTGACTACCTAAGCATCCTATGAACAGGCACGTTCCACGCATGCGCATTGCCGCAACATGGATCCTTTGTGTAGTCAGATGCCCTGCCGCTTAGCATATAGACATTACTATGACAACGTCGTGCCATGCGTCATCACGCTAGGGACGTTAACGTGTCTGCGTGACGTCATTGCTCCAAACAGGAAGACGTGAGCGGACGGGTGGCGGCAAAGCTTTATTTATTTGGTTTTATAAGGGGTATGTTTTTAAATGTGTGTTAGCTTATTTTAGCTGCGTGATTGCATTTTTTTTGATGCTGTGTGACATTTGACAAAGGCACGATTTGGTGCCGAAACGTTGTCTTTCACTTTTAATATGGATTAATAAAGTTTATACTTTTACTATAAAGACCAATGAGTGCCTGCATTTTTAGATGACTTGGATGCTGTACAGCAGTGCACCGTGGCATTTCTATCACTGGTGAGATTGTGCTGTCCTATCTGGATATTATATATATATATATATATGTGTGTGTATATACATACATAGCTTTTTATTTCTATTTCAGAGATTAAAAAAAAAATGCAAGTGATGTGTAATAATAAGTATGATCACTAGATGCTGCTGTTGAATTAAAAATGAAGGTTATGAGGCTGTTGCATTCTTTGCATGCAAACTATTAATAGGTTTCTTTAAGGTATTGCATTCTCTTGTGGCAGTGACAATTCCTATTTGACACAAGGGGAAAGGTTTCATTTGACTGATTCTAGGAGTTGCATGTACCAGGCTAAAATATGTTTGCTCACAGTAGAAGTAGAAGATAACACTGCTGACAAATATTTTTAGACCAGTCAGATGACACTTATGCTGGTACAAATCTCCCTGTTTCGCTAGTTTTTACCCGTTTGCTGATTTTTTTTTTTCTTGGAGCAAACTCCTGTCATAGATGAACCAACCTCTAAACTGCCTCTGTAGACCCCATTGGAGTTTAATACTTCCTATAGGGGTCCTGTCACTACCCTGTGCTAAGAATAGAGCTCAATCTGGTAATTACAACAGAATTACTAGAAAATAATATATACACACTCATAATATATATATATATATATATATATATATATATATATATATATATATATATATATATATATATATATAAATCATACACAGTGCATTTTTTTGTAAAAGAAAAGGTGCCAGTACTCAAGAGTGCCTGTATTCCTTGATTTTTGATTGATATATTGTGCTCAGTAGCTTTGAAAAAAGCAAAGGGACAAGATTATTTACAATGTCTGATGTGTTTTGCAGTCCCCTCTTTTGAAAACTAGATGATTACAAATATTACTTCTTATGAGTTTGCAGAGGTGGGGATACTCAGTACCGGTAAGTATCCCCACAAAAGAAGCCCTGTGTGTGTGTGTGTGTGTGTGTGTGTGTATATATAAATGTGTGTGTGTGTGTGTGTGTGTGTGTGTATATATATATATATATATATACACACAATATTTTATTATATCTTTTCATGTAACAACACTGAAGAAATGACACTTTGCTACAATGTAAAGTAGTGAGTGTACAGCCTGTATAACAGTGTAAATTTGCTATCCCCTCAAAATAACTCAACACACAGCCATTAATGTCGAAACCGTTGGCAACAAAAGTGAGTACACCCCTAAGTGGAAATGTCCAAATTTGGCCCAATTAGCTATTTTCCCTCCCCAGTGTCACGTGACTCGTTAATGTTACAAGGTCTCGGCTGTGAATGGGGAGCAGGTGTGTTAAATTTGGTGTTGTCACTTTCAAACTCTCTTATACTGGTCACTGGAAGTTCAACATGGTACCTATTGGCAAATAACTCACTGTGGATCTGAAAATAAGAATTGCTGCTCTACATAAATATAGCCTAGGCTATAAGAAGATTGCAAAGACCATGAAAAAGAGCTGCAGCATGGTAGGCAAGACCATAAAGAGGTTTTACAGGACAGGTTCCACTCAGAACAGGCCTCGTCATGGTCGACCAAAGAAGTTGAGTGCACATGCTTAGCGTCATATCCAGAGGTTGTCTTTGGGAAATAAACGTATGATTGCTGCAGAGGTTGAAGGGGTGGGGGGGGGGTCAGTCTGTCAGTGCTCAGACCATATGCTGCACACTGCATCAAATTGGTATGCATGGCTCTTGTTCCAGAAGGAAGTTTCTTCTAAAGATGATGCACAAGAAAGCCTGCAAACAGTTTGCTGAGGACAAGCAGACTAAGGACATGGATTACTGAAACCATGTCCTGTGGTCCGATAAGACCAAGATAAACTTATTTGGTTCAGATGGTGTCAAGCGAGTGTGGCGGCAACCAGGTGCGGAGTACAAAGACAAGTATGTCTTGCCTACAGTCAAGCATGGTGGTGGGAGTGTCATGTTCTGGGCCTGCATGGGTGCTGCCGGCACTGGGGAGCTACATTTCATTGAGGGAACCATGAATGCCAACATGTACTGTGACATACTGAAGCAGAGCATGATCCCCTCCCTTTGGAAACTGGGCCGCAGAGCAGTATTCCAACATGATAACGACCCCAAACACACCTCAAAGACGACCACTGCCTTGCTAAAGAAGCTGAGGGTAATGGTGATGGACTGGCCAAGCATGTCTCCAGACCTAAACCCTATTGAGCATCTGTGGGGCATCCTCAAATGGAAGGTGGGGGAGAGCTAGTTCTCTAACATTCACCAGCTCCGTGATGTTGTCATGGAGGAGTGGAAGAGGACTCCAGTGGCAATCTGTGAAGCTCTGGTGAACTCCATGCCCAAGAGGGTTAAGGCAGTGCTGGAAAATAATGGTGGCCACACAAAATATTGACACTTTGGGCACTTTGGTTGTCACATGAAAAGATATAATAAAATATTTACAAAAATGTAAGGTGTACTCACTTTTGTGAGATACTGTGTGTGTATATATATATATATATATATGTGTGTGTGTGTGTGTGTGCTTACGCAAGCATACACACACATATATATATATATATATATATATATATATATATACACAGACTTACAAATCCACACACATACATAAACACTTTTGAGCTCGTCCAAGTCCAACACCTTGTCTTATTCAAATCACTTTTAATAATTTTTAAATTTATATTTATGTATTTAATTAAAAGCATAGATTAATATATATATGTATATACAGTGTATGTGTGTGTGTGTATATATTTATCAAATACATACATATATATATATATATATATATATATTTTTTTTTTTTTTTAAATACTTACCGGCCACTTTATTAGGTACATCTGTTCAACTACTTGGTAACACAAATTGCTAATAAGCAATCACATGGCAGCAACTCAATGCATTTAGGCAGCTAAATGTGTTGAAGGTGACTTGCTGAAGTTCAAACCGAGCATCAGAATGGGGAAGAAAGGGGATTTAAGTGACTATGAACGTGGCATGGTTGTTGGTGCCAGGCGGACTGGTCTGAGTATTTCAAAAACTGCCTTGTTGATGTCAGAGATCAGAGGAGAATGGGCAGACTGGTTCGAGATGATAGAAAGGCAACAGTAACTCAAAGCACCACTCCTTACAATCAAGGTATGCAGAATACCATCTCTGAACGTACAACACGTCAAATCTTGAAGCTAATGGGCTACAGCAGCAGAAGACCACACTGGGTGACACTCCTGTCAGCAAAGAACATGAAACTGAGGCTACAATTCACACAGGTTCACCAAATTTGAACAATAGAAGATTGGAAAACGTTGCCGTGTCAGATGAGTCACTATTTCATCTGTGACATTCAGATGGTAGGGTCAGAATTTGGCCTAAACAACATTAAAGCATGGATCCATCCTGCCTTGTATAAATGGTTCAGGCTGGTGGTGGAAGTGTAATAGTGTGGGGGATATTTTCTTGGCACACTTTGGGCCCCTTAGTACCAATTGAGCATTGTTTAAACATCACGGCCTACCTGAGTATTGTTGCTGACCATGTCCATCCCTTTCTTCTGATGGTTACTTCCAGCAGGATAATGCACCGTGTCACAAAGCTCAAATCATCTCAAACTGGTTTCTTGAACATAACAATGAGTTCACTGTACTCCAGTGGCCTCCACAGTCACCAGATCTCAATCCAATAGAGCACCTTTTGGATGTGGTGGAATGGGAGATTCGCATCATGGATGTGCAGCCGACAAATCTGCAGCAACTGCGTGATGCTATCATGTCAATATGTACCAAAATGTCTGAGGAATGTTTCCAATACCTTGTTGAATCTATGCCACGAAGAATTAAGGCAGTTCTGAAGGCAAGAAGAGCTCCAACCTGGTACTAGCAAGATGTACCTAATAAAGTGGCCCTAGGCTTTTTGAAAGCGCTACCATTTTTATACTCCACTTGTAATCTAGTCCTCTGTCTTGCAGCTTCAGCTTTAGTATCAGTAAAACTGGAGGGAAAATAGAGATTGGGAGGGTTTGTTTGAAGTTTCTGTATTTTCCTTATCTGATGGCTTATTATCACTTATCTGAAGTGATATTGTGTTTTGGCAAGAATTTTAATTGCGCTGATATTACAAAAATACATTGCAAAGTACAGTTACACCAATAATAGCACTATCTAATAAAAATTATTCAAAATAAATATTGCACAAACAAGTTATAAGGGTTCAAAGATATGAGATCTCGGGTGTTAGAAAAAAAAAGTCGCCAAAGTACTTTAACATATTGATACATATAGATACACTGCTAAAGATGTATTTGCATTTATATAGATATCTTTAAAGTGATTGTAAATCCTAGCGTTTGTGAAACGCTAGGATTTACCATTGGAACAAATAAAGGGGACTTTCAGTCATGAAACATTAAAATTCTTCATGCTGATAGCTCCTTTATGTGTTGGAAGCGTTCGCCGCATTGAGCTGCTCAGGCAGCCAGCGGCACAACGCTATTTTACAGTGAGGTGACGTTTCCAACTCTTAGCCAATAGCAGTGCAGGCTATCCGACTTGGCACCAGTTGAAACGCACGTCTATTTGCTAAGAGGTGGAAACGTCACCTCACAGCAAATAGCGCTCTGTCGTGGGCTGCCTGAGCAGCTCAGTGCCGCGAATGCTTCCAACAAATAAAGGAACTTTCAGCATGAAGTATTTTATACTTCATGAGAGAAAGTCCCCTTTTATTTGTTCCAATCGTAAATCCTAAGGTTTTACAAACGCTAGGATTTACAATAACTTTAACTATGTATTTACTGTAAATATTTCACATTCCAATGTTCTGCACATGTCAGAATATGTTCTATGTATTTTTAAATAGATATTCCTATATATCTGTATCTACTGTATCTATACCTAATTATAATTATTTATATATATATATATATATATATATATATATAAATATATATTTGTTTAAAAAACATCAGATATATGTAGAAATATGTATTTATTAATAAATAGAACATATTCAGTTATGTTAAAGGGACATTAAACACAAAAAAATTATTTCATTATTCAGATAGAGAATACAATTTTTAAAAAGTTTCCAATTTACTTCTATTATCAAATTGTTTTCATTCTCATGTTATTCTTTGTTGAAGAGATACCTAGGTAGGTAGCGTGCACATGCCTGAAGCACTACAGGACAGGAAATAGTGCTGCCATCTAGTGCTACTGCTAATTTATAACATTGTTGCAAAACTGCTGCTATATAGTGCTGCAGACACGTGCATGTGAGCTCACATTTCTGCTTTTCAAATAAGGATAACAAGAAAATGAAGAAAATTTGATAATAGTAGTAAATTAGAAAGTTATTTAAAATGTTATGTTCTACCTAAATCATGAAAGAAAAAAATTGGGTTTTATGTCCCTTTAAGAACATTGGAATATGAAATATTTATTTTTTTATGTCGGGTTTGTGCAAATGCGAAAATGCTATAGTGTTTGCGCGAGAGAATGGGTTTTTTCCCACTTTTTTTCCATTGACTTCTATGGGGGAATGAGAAAAGGCGATCGCGATTTTCGACTTTAAGCGGGATTTGGGTTACCGCTAGAGCAAAATACTTGTAATATGAACGCAACCCGACTAGCGCAAAAAGCTTAAAGGGATAGTAAAGTCCAAATTTAAACTTTCAGAATTCAGATACGGCATGTAATTTTAAACAACTTTTTAATTTACTTTTATCATCAAATTAGCTTTGTTCACTTGTTAGTCTTAGTTAAAAGCTAAACCTAGGTAGGCTAAGATGCTAATTTCTAAGCCCTTGAAGGCTGCCGCTTATCTGAATGCATTTGACAGTTTTTCACAGCTAGAGGGCGTTAGTTCATGTGTTTCATATAGATAACATTGTGCTCACGCATGTGAAGTTATTTAATTAGTCAGCACTAATTGCCTGAAATGCAAGTCTGTTAAAATATCTGAGAGAAGGGGGCAGTCTGCAGAAGCTTAGATACAAGGTTCTTACAGAGGTAAAAGCATATTTCTATAACAGTGTTGGTTATGGGATTATCTATCTTTTTAAACAATAACATTTTGATGTTAACTATCCCTTTAACTCTAGCAGAGTTTTCGTGATCGCACGGACATAACCGATGTTAGAAGTAGGGAAACTGTTCACTGAGGGATAGGGAAAGGGATCCGGGAGGGGGAAAAAATGGTTTGGAAAGGGATCCTGGAGGGGGTGGGGGGGAAGCTACACTACAGAAAATGTGCATTTTATATCTATTTTAATAACAAAGGGCAAATTTGTAAGTAAAATCGGTACTGGCAATAATAATTTTATAAATAAAAAAATGGCAAAAAAAGATGAATAACTAATCTATAACTCATGCTTTACCCTTATTCTTCATATCAAAAATCTCTTCATACTTTAAAAATAGCTAAATTATTTCAAGATTGTTTGAATAACTTAAAAGTATGGCTGAAATTTAAAGCATGTAATATGATTATTACTGGGATATCAGAATCATTTGATTGTAGTTGCTATTTTTTTTCTCTTTGTATATACAGTCATGGGCAAAACTATTGGCACCCCTGCATTTTTGTCAGATATTGCATCCACTTTGTCCAGAAAATTATTGCAATTACAAATGTTTAGGCATTCTCATGTTTATTTATTTTCGGCTAGATTATGAGTTGTGCGTTATGCGTGAAAAAGCCTCCTAACGCTGCTTTTTCCCTACCGTTGGTATTACGAGTTTACGTAATGCCACAAAAATATCCATCTCCGCTCAAGTCATTAACGTAAACCCAGACCCAGTAGTTTATCATATACAGATAACAAAAACATCCACAAATCACTTCAAAAAACATTACACAAAGTACACTTGCACTCATACAAACACTACACAATATTTATTTTTCATATTTTACATTTTCATGTCCAATTAGAACAGATCAGTTACGAGATCTCGGGTGTTTGAAAAAAAAAAACCCATACAAATCCATTTTCCATTGACTTACATAGACAGACGGGAACATACAATCAAATAGCTACATCTAACTACAAATATTATCACATGCATACACTAATCGATACATACAAATAATATACAGCACATTACCTACCTACACAAAACAGATTTTTATTAGGAAATAAACACGATTTAGCTACGTTTTCACACAAGAACATGACTTCACTCACTTTACGCTCAAAACAAGTGTTGGATTTTATTTCTCAACACATTTTTCTCCTCCATTGACTTCTATGGGGAAGATGTGCTCGTGCACGTGACAGGCAGATTTACCTAACGCACGTAAAATGCGTAGACTAGAAAACTCGTAAATTACACTAGCAGACATGTTTCACAGTCAAAAAAGTTTTTTTTTTAAATTTACACTACTGTTACACCAGATATGAGTGGTGGCACTGGGCAAGTGGGCCTGGCACACACGCTGGCAGGCAGGCAACTGCAATTAGATTACACAAGCAGACTGATGTTTCACAGTCAAAAAAGTTTTTTGTTTTTTTAAATTTACACTACTGTTACACCAGATATGAGTGGTGGCACTGGGCAAGTGGGCCTGGCACACACGCTGGCAGGCAGGCAACTGCAATTAGATTACACTAGCAGACTGATGTTTCACAGTCAAAAAAGTTTTTTTTTTTTTTAAATTTACACTACTGTTACACCAGATATGAGTGGTGGCACTGGGCAAGTTGCTTGGCAGGCAGGCAACTGCAATTAGATTACACAGGGAGAAAAAAAAAAACAGACTGATGTTCTAGCCCTAAAAAGGGCTTTTTGGGGTGCTGTCCTTACAGCAGAGATCAGATGAGTCCTTCAGGACTGTAGTGGACACTGAATACACTAGCCTAGCTATCAATTTCCCTATGAAATCAGCAGCAGCTACACTGTCCCTCCTCTCTCTAAGAATGCAGCTTCCGAATGAATCTAAAATGGCTGCTGTCCAGGAGCTGGGAGGGTCTGGGAGGTAGGGTCTGCTGCTGATTGCCTGGAATGTGTCTGCAGACTGTGAGATACAGGGTCAAAGTTTACTCAATGATGACGAATAGGGGGCGGATCGAACATCACATATGTTTGCCCGCCGCGGCGAACACGAACAAGCTATGTTCGCTGGGAACTATTCGCCAGCGAACTATTCGCAACATCACTAATGATAAGTTGCTTTTTGAGATAACAGGGGACAAAACTAAGCTTCCATATTTTAAAAATTAGGTGTCTGGCTGCAAGTAATATTAAATTAATTAATCTAGTTTTGCTTAGTACTAAGCTCTTGGCCACCAAAAAGATTATTTGTTTCAAGGAAAGTGTGAAGGGGTAATTTTTAATGTGTTAAATATCAAAAATTCTATTTTCTTCCATAATTGCCTAATTTTAGGACATAACCAAACAAGCGCCTAGATTACGAGTTCTGCGTTAGCCGTAAAAAGCAGCGTTAAGGGGTCCTAACGCTGCTTTTTAACGCCCGCTGGTATTACGAGTCAGGCAGGAAAGGGTCTACCGCTCACTTTTCTTCCGCAATTTTGTCTACCGCAAATCCCCTTACCTCAATTGCGTATCCTATCTTTTTAATAGGATTTGCCTAATGCTGGTATTACGAGTCTTGGAAGAAGTGAGCGGTACAGCCTCTACCTCCAAGACTCCTACCGCATAAAAAAGTCAGTAGTTAAGAGTTTTATGGGCTAACGCCGGAACATAAAGCTCTTAACTACAGTGCTACAAAGTACACTCACACCCATAAACTACCTATTAACCCCTAAACCGAGCCCCCCCACATCGCAAACACTATAATAAAATTATTTAACCCCTAATCTGCCGACCGGACATCGCTGCCACCTACATTATACATATGAAGCCCTAATCTGCTGCCCTTAACATCGCCGACACCTATATTATATTTATTAACCCCTAATCTGCCCCCCCCAACGTCGCTGCCACCTACCTACACTTATTAACCCCTAATCTGCCGACCGGACATCGCCACCACTATAATAAATGTATTAACCCCTAAACCGGCGCACTCCCGCCTTGCAAAAACTATAATAAATTTTATTAACCCCTAATCTGCCCCCCCCAATGTCGCCGCCACCTACCTACAATTATTAACCCCTAATCTCCCGTCCCCCAACGTCACCGCTACTATAATAAAGTTATTAACCCCTAAACCTAAGTCTAACCCTAACACCCCCCTAAGTTAAATATAATTTAAAGAAATCGAAATAAATTTACTATAATTAAATAAATTATTCCTATTTTAAACTAAATACTTACCTATAAAATAAAGCCTAAAATAGCTACAATATAATTAATAATTACATTGTAGCTATTTTAGGATTTATATTTATTTTACAGGCAACTTTGTATTTATTTTAACTAGGTACAATAGCTATTAAATAGTTAATAACTATTTAATAGCTACCTAGTTAAAATAATTACAAAATTACCTGTAAAATAAATCCTACCCTAAGTTACAAATACACCTAACACTAGACTATCAATAAATTAATTAAATAAATTAACTACAATGATCTAAACTAAAATACAATTAAATAAACTAAACTATAGTACAAAAACCCCCACTAAATTACAAAAAATAAAAAAAATTACAAGAATTTTAATCTAATTACACCTAATCTAAGACCCCTAATAAAATAAAAAAGCCCCCCAAAATTATAAAATTCCCTACCCTATACTAAATTACAAAAGTAATCAACTCTTTTACCAGCCCTTAAAAGGGCTTTTTGCGGGGCATTGCCCCAAAAGTAATCAGCTCTTTTACCTGTAAAAGAAAATACAAGACCCCCCCCCAACATTACAACCCACCACCCACACACCCCTACTCTAAAACCCACCCGATCCCCCCTAAAAAAAAACTAACTCTACCCCCCTGAAGATCACCCTACCTTGAGTCGTGTTCACCCAGCCGTGCACCGATGGGCCAGAAGAGGACATCTGGACTGGCAGAAGTCTTCATCCTATCCGGGCAGAAGAGGACATCCAGACCGGCAGACATCTTCATCCAGGCAGCATCTTCTATCTTCATCCTTACGGAGCAGAGCCATCTTCTATCCAGCCGACGTGGAGCCATCCTCTTCTTCCGATGTCCTAAAGCAGAATGAAGGTTCCTTTAAATGACTTTAGATGGCGTCCCTCGAATTCTGATTGGCTGATAGAATTCTATCAGCCAATCGGAATTAAGGTAGGAAAAATCTGATTGGTTGATTTAATCAGCCAATCAGATTGAAGTTCAATCCGATTGGCTGATTGGATGAGCCAATAGAATTGACCTTGCATTCTATTAGCTCATCCAATCAGCCAATCGGATTGAACTTCATTTATCAGATTGACGTCATTTAAAGGAACCTTCATTCTGCTTTAGGACATCGGAAGAAGAGGATGGCTCCGTGTCGGCTGGATAGAAGATGGCTCCGCTCCGGAAGGATGAAGATAGAAGATGCCGCCTGGATCAAGATGTCTGCCGGTCCAGATGTCCTCTTCTGCCCGGATAGGATGAAGACTTCTGCCAGTCCGGATGTCCTCTTCTGGCCCATCGTTGCCCGACTGGGTGAACACGGCTCAAGGCAGGGTGATCTTCAGGGGGGTAGTGTTAGTTTTTTTTTAAGGGGGGACCGGGTTGGTTTTAGTGTAGGGTTGTGTGGGTGGTGGGTTTTAATGTTGGGGGGGGTCTTGTATTTTTTTTACAGGTAAAAGAGCTGATTACTTTGGGGCAATGCCCCTCAAAAAGCCCTTTTAATGGCTGGTAAAAGAGCTGATTACTTTTGTAATTTAGTTTAGGGTAGGGAATTTTATTATTTTGGGGGGCTTTTTTATTTTATTAGGGGGCTTAGATTAGGTGTAATTAGATTAAAATTCTTGTAATTTTTTATTTTTTGTAATTTGTTTGTTTTTGTACTATAGTTTAGTTTATTTAATTGTATTTGAGTTTAGATAATTGTAGTTAATTTATTTAATTAATTTATTGATAGTGTAGTGTTAGGTGTATTTGTAACTTAGGTTAGGATTTATTTTACAGGTAATTTTGTAATTATTTTAACTAGGTAGCTATTAAATAGTTATTAACTATTTAATAGTTATTGTACCTAGTTAAAATAATTACAAAGTTGCCTGTAAAATAAAAATAAATCCTAAAATAGCTACAATGTAACTATTAATTATATTGTAGCTATATTAGGGTTTATTTTATAGGTAAGTATTTAGTTTTAAATAGGATTAATTTATTTATTTTTAGAAATGTTATTTAGATTTATTAAAAATAGATTTAACTTAGGGGGGTGTTAGGGTTAGGGTTAGACTTAGGTTTAGAGGTTAATAACTTTATTATAGTAGCGGCGACGTTGGGGGCGGGAGATTAGGGGTTAATAATTGTAGGTAGGTGGCGGCGACCTAACACTACCCCCCTGAAGATCACCCTACCTTGAGCCGTGTTCACCCAGCTGGGCACCGATGGGCCAGAAGAGGACATCCGAACCGGCAGAAGTCTTCATCCTATCTGGGCAGAAGAGGACATCCAGACCGGCAGACATCTTCATCCAGGCGGCATCTTCTATCTTCATCCTTCCGGAGCGGAGCCATCTTCTATCCAGCCGACGCGGAGCCATCCTCTTCTTTCGATGTCCTAAAGCAGAATGAAGGTTCCTTTAAATGACGTCATGCAAGATGGCGTCCCTCGAATTCCGATTGGCTGATAGGATTCTATCAGCCAATCGGAATTAATTTAGGAAAAATCCGATTGGTTGATTTAATCAGCAAATCGTATTGAAGTTCAATCCGATTGGCTGATTGGATGAGCCAATAGAATTGACCTTGCATTCTTTCGATGTCCTAAAGCAGAATGAAGGTTCCTTTAAATGACGTCATCCAAGATGGCGTCCCTCGAATTCCGATTGGCTGATAGGATTCTATCAGCCAATCGGAATTAAGTTAGGAAAAATCCGATTGGTTGATTTAATCAGCAAATCGGATTGAAGTTCAATCCGATTGGCTGATTGGATGAGCCAATAGAATTGACCTTGCATTCTTTCGATGTCCTAAAGCAGAATGAAGGTTCCTTTAAATGACGTCATCCAAGATGGCGTCCTTCGAATTCCGATTGGCTGATAGGATTCTATCAGCCAATCGGAATTAAGTTAGGAAAAATCCGATTGGTTGATTTAAATTTCTTGACATTTTTTATTTTTTGTAATTTATTGTTTGTTTGTTTTTGTACTATAGTTTAGTTTATTTAATTGTATTTGAGTTTAGATAATTGTAGTTAATTTATTTAATTAATTTATTGATAGTGTAGTGTTAGGTGTATTTGTAACTTAGGTTAGGATTTATTTTACAGGTCATTTTGTAATTATTTTAACTAGGTAGCTATTAAATAGTTAACTATTTAATAGCTATTGTACCTAGTTAAAATAATTACAAAGTTGCCTGTAAAATAAAAATAAATCCTAAAATAGCTACAATGTAACTATTAGTTATATTGTAGCTATATTAGGGTTTATTTTATAGGTAAGTATTTAGTTTTAAATAGGATTAATTTATTTATTTTTAGAAATTTTATTTAGATTTATTAAAAATAGATTTAACTTAGGGGGGGTTAGGGTTAGACTTAGGTCAGGAGTTAATAACTTTATTATAGTAGCGGCGACATTGGGGGCGGGAGATTAGGGTTTAATAATTGTAGGTAGGTGGCAGCGACATTGGGGGGGGAGATTAGGGGTTAATAAATATAATGTAGGTGTCGGCGATGTTAGGGGCAGCAGATTAGGGGTTCATAGGTATAATGTAGGTGGCGGCGGTGTTCGGTTGGCAGATTAGGGGTTAATAATATTATGCAGGTGTTGGCGATGTCGGGGAGGCAGATTAGGGGTTAATAAGTGTAAGGTTAGGGGTGTTTAGACTCGGGGTTCATGTTAGGGTGTTAGGTGTAGACTTAGAAAGTGTTTCCCCATAGGAAACAATGGGGCTGCGTTAGGAGCTGAACGCTGCTTTTTTGCAGGTGTTAGGTTTTTTTTCACCCAGCTCAGCCCTATTGTATCCTATGGGGAAATCGTGCACGAGCACGTTTTTCCAGCTTACCGCTACCGTAAGCAATGCTGGTATTGAGGTGAGAAGTGGAGCTAAATTTTGCTCAACGCTCACTTTTCTGAGGCTAACGCAGCCATTCAGAAAAATCGTAATACCAGCGTTGTTTAAAGTAAGCGCTGAAAAAAAAGGAGCGTCAGCCACGCAAGTTTTTACCGACAAAAACTTATAATCTAGCCGCATGTAAATTAAGTCTGCTGCCCATAATCTACATTTTGGACATTTATTAAAATTCTTATTATGCCACTTGTAGCCTATTTCCAGGGTATAATAAGTCTGATAAATTAATTTTAAATGAGACTCTCTCCAAGTTTCGGAAAGTGTGGCATGAGAGGTTAGAGATAAAGAGCAAGTTAAATGTTGAATATAATTAATAGTTTCAGAGGTAAGATTTGACCATTTATGAGCAGTAGTTGAAAGTTTCAACTCTCCTGTTCGCGAAACAAGATAACCATGACCAGTTCCATGAAAACTTGTTAACTAGTTGAATGACATAGTGCCTAGCCTGTAAATATGCAAAAAAAAGTCACGATTTTCAAGTTTAAATTCAAGTTTTAGTTCTTCAAATTACTTGATATTTCTCCAACATTGGTGTGTCCGGTCCACGGCGTCATCCTTACTTGTGGGATATTCTCCTCCCCAATAGGAAATGGCAAAGAGTCCCAGCAAAGCCGGTCACATGATCCCTCCTAGGCTCCGCCCACCCCAGTCATTCTCTTTGCCGTTGCACAGGCAACATCTCCACGGAGATGGTTAAGAGTTTTTTGGTGTTTAAATGTAGTTTTTATTCTTCTATCAAGTATTTGTTATTTTAAAATAGTGCTGGTATGTACTATTTACTCTGAAACAGAAAAGGATGAAGATTTCTGTTTGTAAGAGGAAGATGATTTTAGCAGACAGTAACTAAAATCGGTTGCTGTTTCCACATAGGACTGTTGAGATGAAGTAACTTCAGTTGGGGGAAACAGTTAGCAGACTTTTCTGCTTAAGGTATGACTAGCCATATTTCTAACAAGACTGTGTAATGCTGGAAGGCTGTCATTTCCCCTCATGGGGACCGGTAAGCCATTTTCTTAGTCAAAAACAAACAGAATAAAGGGCTTATTATGGGCTAAAAAACTGGTAGACATTTTTATGGGCTAAATCGATTGCTTTATTTGTGCATATTATTCAAATTTAGGCTAACAATTGACATTTATAATCTTGGGGAACGTTTATAAAACGGCAGGCACTGTATTGGACACCTTTTTCAGTCAGGGGGCCTTTCTAGTCATAGACTGAGCCTCATTTTCGCGCCATTAATGCGCAGTTGTTTTTTGAGAACAGGGCATGCAGATGCATGTGTGTGGATCTAAGAATCTCTGAAAAAGCTTTTAGAAGGCGTCATTTGGTATCGTATTCCCCTCAGGGCTTGGTTGGGTCTTAGCAAAGACTGTATCTGGGACTGTATAGGGGTTAAATTGAAAAACGGCTCCGGTTCCGTTATTTTAAGGGTTAAAGCTCTAAAATTTGGTGTGCAATACATTTAAGGCTTTAAGACACTGTGGTGAAAATTTGGTAATTTTTGAACAATTCCTTCATACTTTTTCACATATTCAGTAATAAAGTGTTTTCTGTTTGAAATTTAAAGTGACAGTAACGGTTTTATTTTAAAACGTTTTTTGTGCATTGTTGACAAGTTTAAGCCTGTTTAACATGTCTATACCTTCAGATAAGCTATGTTCTATATGTATGAAAGCCAATGTGTCTCCCCATTTAAATTTATGTGATAATTGTGCCATAGCGTCCAAACAAAGTAAGGACAGTACTGCCACAAATAATGATATTGCCCAAGATGATTCCTCAAATGAAGGGAGTAAACATGATACTACATCATCTCCTACTGTGTCTACACCAGTTTTGCCCATGCAGGAGGCCCCTAGTACATCTAGTGCGCCAATACTTATTACCATGCAACAATTAACGGCTGTAATGGATAACTCCATAGCAAATCTTTTATCCAAAATGCCTACTTATCAGAGAAAGCGCGATTGCTCTGTTTTAAACACTGAAGAGCAAGAGGACGCTGATGATAATTGTTCTGTCATACCCTCACACCAATCTGAAGGGGCCATGAGGGAGGTTTTGTCTGAGGGAGAAATTTCAGATTCAGGAAAAATTTCTCATCAAGCTGAACCTGATGTTGTGACATTTAAATTTAAATTAGAACATCTCCGCGCACTGCTTAAGGAGGTGTTATCTACTCTGGATGATTGTGACAATTCGGTCATTCCAGAGAAATTATGCAAGATGGACAGGTTCCTAGAGGTTCCGGTGCCCCCTGACGCTTTTCCTATACCCAAGCGGGTGGCGGACATAGTAAATAAAGAGTGGGAAAAGCCCGGCATACCTTTTGTTCCTCCCCCTATATTTAAGAAATTATTTCCTATGGTCGACCCCAGAAAGGACTTATGGCAGACAGTCCCCAAGGTCGAGGGGGCAGTTTCTACTCTAAACAAACGCACTACTATTCCTATCGAAGATAGTTGTGCTTTCAAAGATCCTATGGATAAAAAATTGGAAGGTTTGCTTAAAAAGATTTTTGTACAGCAAGGCTACCTTCTACAACCAATTTCATTCATTGTTCCTGTCACTACGGCAGCGTGGTTCTGGTTCGAGGAACTAGAAAAGTCGCTCAGTAGAGAAACTCCATATGAGGAGGTTATGGACAGAGTTCACGCACTTAAATTGGCTAACTCTTTTATTTTAGATGCCGCTTTGCAATTAGCAAAATTAGCGGCGAAAAATTCAGGGTTTGCTATTGTGGCGCGCAGAGCGCTTTGGCTAAAGTCTTGGTCAGCGGATGTGTCATCCAAGACAAAATTACTTAACATTCCTTTCAAAGGTAAAACTTTATTTGGACCTGATTTGAAAGAGATTATTTCAGACATCACTGGGGGAAAGGGCCACGCCCTTCCACAGGATAGGTCTTTTAAGGCTAAAAATAAGCCTAATTTTCGTCCCTTTCGCAGAAATGGACCAGCCTCTAATTCTGCATCCTCTAAGCAAGAGGGTAATGCCTCACAACCCAAACCAGCCTGGAAACCAATGCAAGGCTGGAACAAAGGTAAGCAGGCCAAGAAACCTGCCACTGCTAACAAGACAGCATGAAGGAGTAGCCCCCGATCCGGGACCGGATCTGGTGGGGGGCAGACTCTCTCTCTTTGCTCAGGCTTGGGCAAGAGATGTTCAGGATCCTTGGGCGCTAGAAATAGTTTCTCAAGGTTATCTCCTGGAATTCAAGGAACTACCCCCAAGGGGAAGGTTCCACAAGTCTCACTTATCCTCAAACCAAATAAAGAGACAGGCATTCTTACATTGTGTAGAAGACCTGTTAAAGATGGGAGTGATACACCCAGTTCCAATAAAGGAACAAGGAATGGGTTTTTATTCCAATCTGTTCGTAGTTCCCAAAAAAGAGGGAACGTTCAGACCAATTTTGGATTTGAAGATCCTAAACAAATTTCTCAGGGTACCATCGTTCAAAATGGAAACTATTCGAACGATTCTACCCACCATCCAGGAAAGTCAATTTATGACTACCGTGGATTTAAAGGATGCGTACCTACATATCCCTATCCACAAGGAACATCATCAGTTCCTAAGGTTCGCTTTTCTGGACAAACATTACCAGTTTGTGGCTCTTCCATTCGGATTAGCCACTGCTCCAAGGATTTTCACAAAGGTGCTAGGGTCCCTTCTAGCGGTTCTAAGACCAAGGGGCATTGCAGTAGTACCTTACTTGGACGACATTCTAATACAAGCGTCGTCCCTGTCAAAGGCAAAGGCTCATACGGACATCGTTCTAGCCTTTCTCACATCTCACGGATGGAAGGTGAACAAAGAAAAGAGTTCTCTTTCCCCGTCAACAAGAGTTCCCTTCTTGGGAACAATAATAGATTCCTTAGAAATGAGGATTTTTCTGACAGAGGTCAGAAAATCAAAACTTCTAAGCTCTTGTCAAGTGCTTCATTCTGTTCCTCGTCCTTCCATAGCGCAGTGCATGGAAGTAATAGGATTGATGGTTGCAACAATGGACATAGTTCCTTTTGCACAAATTCATCTAAGACCATTACAACTGTGCATGCTCAAACAGTGGAATGGGGATTATACAGACTTGTCTCCAATGATTCAAGTAGATCAAAAGACCAGAGATTCACTCCGTTGGTGGCTGACCCTGGACCATCTGTCCCAGGGAATGAGCTTCCGCAGGCCAGAGTGGGTCATTGTCACGACCGACGCCAGTCTAGTGGGCTGGGGTGCGGTCTGGGAATCCCTGAAAGCTCAGGGTCTATGGTCTCGGGAAGAGTCTCTTCTCCCGATAAACATTCTGGAACTGAGAGCGATATTCAATGCTTTTAGAGCTTGGCCTCAACTAGCAAAGGCCAAATTCATAAGGTTCCAATCAGACAACATGACGACTGTTGCTTATATCAATCATCAAGGGGGAACAAAGAGTTCCCTGGTCCCTGGCGATGAAAGAAGTGACCAAAATAATTCAATGGGCGGAGGATCACTCCTGCCACTTGTCTGCGATCCACATCCCAGGAGTGGAAAATTGGGAAGCGGATTTTCTGAGTCGTCAGACATTTCATCCGGGGGAGTGGGAACTCCATCCGGAAATCTTTGCCCAAATAACTCAATTATGGGGCATTCCAGACATGGATCTGATGGCGTCTCGTCAGAACTTCAAGGTTCCTTGCTACGGGTCCAGATCCAGGGATCCCAAGGCGACTCTAGTAGATGCACTAGTAGCACCTTGGACTTTCAACCTAGCTTACGTATTCCCACCGTTTCCTCTCATTCCCAGGCTGGTAGCCAGGATCAATCAGGAGAGGGCCTCGGTGATCTTGATAGCTCCTGCGTGGCCACGCAGGACTTGGTATGCAGACCTGGTGAATATGTCATCGGCTCCACCATGGAAGCTACCTTTGAGACAGGACCTTCTTGTTCAAGGTCCATTCGAACACCCAAATCTGGTCTCCCTCCAACTGACGGCTTGGAGATTGAACGCTTGATTGTATCAAAGCGTGGGTTTTCAGATTCGGTGATAGATACTCTGGTTCAGGCCAGAAAACCTGTAACTAGAAAAATTTACCATAAAATATGGAAAAAATATATCTGTTGGTGTGAATCCAAAGGATTCCCATGGAATAAGATAAAAATTCCTAAGATTCTCTCCTTTCTTCAAGAAGGTTTGGAGAAAGGATTATCTGCAAGTTCCCTATAGGGACAGATCTCTGCTTTATCTGTCTTACTACACAAAAGACTGGCAGCTGTGCCAGATGTTCAAGCATTTGTTCAGGCTCTGGTTAGGATCAAGCCTGTTTACAGACCTTTGACTCCTCCCTGGAGTCTAAATCTAGTTCTTTCAGTTCTTCAAGGGGTTCCGTTTGAACCCTTACATTCCATAGATATTAAGTTACTATCTTGGAAAGTTTTGTTTTTGGTTGCAATTTCTTCTGCTAGAAGAGTTTCAGAGTTATCTGCTCTGCAGTGTTCTCCTCCTTATCTGGTGTTCCATGCAGATAAGTTGGTTTTGCGTACTAAGCCTGGTTTTCTTCCTAAAGTTGTTTCTAACAAAAATATTAACCAGGAGATAGTTGTACCTTCTTTGTGTCCGAATCCAGTTTCAAAGAAGGAACGTTTGTTACACAATTTGGATGTTGTCCATGCTCTAAAGTTCTATTTAGAGGCTACTAAAGATTTCAGACAAACATCTTCCTTGTTTGTTGTTTATTCTGGTAAAAGGAGAGGTCAAAAAGCGACTTCTACCTCTCTTTCCTTTTGGCTTAAAAGCATCATCCGATTGGCTTATGAGACTGCCGGACGGCAGCCTCCTGAAAGAATCACAGCTCACTCCACTAGGGCTGTGGCTTCCACATGGGCCTTCAAGAACGAGGCTTCTGTTGACCAGATATGTAAGGCAGCGACTTGGTCTTCACTGCACACTTTTGCCAAATTTTACAAATTTGATACTTTTGCTTCTTCGGAGGCTATTTTTGGGAGAAAGGTTTTGCAAGCTGTGGTTCCTTCCGTTTAGGTGACCTGATTTGCTCCCTCCCTTCATCCGTGTCCTAAAGCTTTGGTATTTGTTCCCACAAGTAAGGATGACGCCGTGGACCGGACACACCAATGTTGGAGAAAACAGAATTTATACTTACCTGATAAATTACTTTCTCCAACGGTGTGTCCGGTCCACGGCCCGCCCTGGTTTTTTAATCAGGTCTGATGAATTATTTTCTCTAACTACAGTCACCACGGTATCATATGGTTTCTCCTATATATATTTCCTCCTGTCCGTCGGTCGAATGACTGGGGTGGGCGGAGCCTAGGAGGGATCATGTGACCGGCTTTGCTGGGACTCTTTGCCATTTCCTGTTGGGGAGGAGAATATTCCACAAGTAAGGATGACGCCGTGGACCGGACACACCGTTGGAGAAAGTAATTTATCAGGTAAGCATAAATTCTGTTTTTGGGTTTGATTTAAAAATTGCAAGGTTAGGTAAAGGCCTTTCTTATGCCAGTCTTGGAACACTAACAATTGAGTGCCTTCTTGGTACTCCGGATTACCTAGAAAAGTTTGGTATCTAGGTATTTTCGTATCTGACTTGACAAGGGACCCAATTTTTTTCCATGCCTTAATTATAATATAAATTGATTTATATCTTTTCACTTGTTTTGGGATTAATTTTAAAGGTAAATGAGTCAGGGAGATAAGGGAAAATGGTTGAATTATACTCACTTCTAAGGCATTATTTGTAAAACGATCTAGATCTGTAAACCTCTGTAATCTATAGCTATACGTGCAAGAAAAACTAGATTATAGATATGCAGATTGGGAAGAGCAAATCCTGCTAATTGCTTTGGAAGAAATAGCTTATGTATAGAAATTCTAGGACTTTTCCTCTGCCAGATAAACTGATGCAGTGCACTATTGAAATTTTTGATATCCTCGCTTTTTAGAAGAATAGGAAGATTTTGAAGGATATACAAAATCTTAGGAAGGAGTATAATTTTAAACAGGGCAATGCACCCTGAAATAGACAAGGGAAGATTCTGCCAATTCCTCATATACATTTTAATTTGTGAAAGAATTGGGAGAATGTTCAGTGAATACTAATCTACAGGATTAGCCAATATAAAAATCCCTAAATATCTAAAAGAGTTTATAACTATCTTAAAAGGGATCTCAGAGATGGAGGTCTTCGATTTCTTCAGCCAAAGTATCTCAGATCTTGAAGTATTAATTTTGTATCCTGAGAATTGGCTAAATTTGTCAATTAGCTTCATATGCTTTGGAATATTTGAGGAAGTGTTGGATATATATACTAGTAAATCATCAGCATATAATGCAAGATTCAACTCTTTCTTTCCAATTTTTATGCCTTCGATCTGTTGCCTAATTTTAATGGCCAGAGGTTCAATTGCAAGGTCAAAGAGTAACAGAGATAATGGGCAACCTTGCCTAGTGCCTCTTTCCAGCATAATAGAACCTGACTCCTTTCCATTAACAATTAGACTAGTGGATGATTGGGTATATAGTTTTTTGATCAGGTTTGGAAAATAGTTGCTAAACCCAAAGCGGTGTAAGGTCTCATTCAAATGATCGTGATGGACACGATCAAACGTTTTTTCCGCATCAATAGCTAGTACCGCAGCGTCAGGATAATCTTCAATCTTATCATTATCAGAGTATTTAAAATAGTCGATAAGTAATAGAAGTTGTCTGATCTTTGCAGCAGAACTACGGTTAAAGAGGAACCCCGCCTGATCCTTGTGAATGACCTCCACTAAACCTTCTTGAAGTTTTTTTGCAAGAATAAAAGTAAATAACTTATAGTCAGTATTAAGCAAGGCAATAGGCCTATAAGATTCTTTTTTAAGCGGGTCTTTTCCTTGCTTTGGAATAAAAATTAAAAAATATGTGTGATGCCACAAAATTTAGTGGGATCCGAGAACAAAAAAAGTTAAATAAATTTGTAAGGTGGGGAACAATAGATGGAGCAAAAATTTTATATACTTCATTAGGGAGCGAATCTGGGCCAGGGGATTTATCTGTTTTTAATGCTTGTATAGCTTGGGAAACTTCCAATTCTAATATAGGAGTGTTTAGCTTAGAGTTAAATTCAGTGCTAATCATAGGAATAGTACAGTTCTCCCAAAATTTTTCCAATATTACCTTTGCGGAAGAACTTGAGGCATACATTTTTTTTATAGTAATCATGAAAGGCTTCAGAAATTTTACTGATTCCAATTATCTTCTATTTGTTCGATCAAGGAAGATTTCTTGAAGTTTTTCACTAGCTTTGATAGCAGTTTACCTGATTTCTAGTGATGTCGCGAACAGTTCGCCGCAGAACAGTTCCTGGCGATCTTAGCTTGTTCGCCGCGGCAGGCGAACATATGCGATGTTCAATCCGCCCCCTATTTGTCATCATTGAGTAAACTTTGACCCTGAATCTCACAGTCTGCAGACACATTTCAGCCAATCAGCAGCAGATACTCCCTCCCAGACCCTCCCAGCTCCTGGGCAGCAGCCATTTTAGATTCATTCTGATCCTGCATTCTTAGTGAGAGGAGGGATAGTGCTGCTGCTGCTGATTTTATAGGGAAATTGATGGCTAGGCTAGTGTATTCAGTGTCCACTACAGTCCTGAAGGACTCATCTGATCTCTGCTGTAAGGACAGCACCCCAAAAAGCCCTTTTTAGGGCTAGAACTTCAGTCGTTTTTGTTTTTTTGTAATCTAATTGCATTTGCCTGCCTGTCAGCCTGTGTGTCAGGCTCACAGCATATACTGTGCCTACTTCCTCACTGCCACCACTCATATCTGGTGTAACATTAGTGTAAATTTAAAAAAACAACAACTTTTACTTCAGTCTGCTAGTGTAATCTAATTTCAGTTGCCAGCAGGCCTGTGTGTCAGGCTCACAGCATATACTGTGCCTAATTGATCAGAGTCACCAGCCCACCACTCATATCTGGTGTAACATTAGTGTAAATTTTTTAAAAAAAAAACTTTTACATCAGTCTGCTAGTGTAATCTAATTTCAGTTGCCAGGCCAGCCTGCCACTGTCAGCCTCAGTGCCACCACTCATATCTGGTGTAACATTATTGTAATTTTTTTTAAAAAAAAAAACTTTTACATCAGTCTGCTACTGTTATTTAATTTTAGTTGCCAGGCCAGCCTGCCACTAGTGCTAGCCTGTGTGTCAGGCTCACAGCATATACTGTGCCTACTTCCTCAGTGCCACCACTCATATCTGTTGTAACATTAGTGTAATTTTTTTTTAAAAAAACTTTTACATTAGTCTGCTAGTGTTATTTAATTTTAGTTGCCAGGCCAGCCTGCCACTAGTGCCAGCCTGTGTGTCAGGCTCACAGCATATACTGTGCCTACTTCCTCAGTGCCACCACTCATATCTGTTGTAACATTAGTGTAAAAAATTTTTTAAAAAACTTTTACATCAGTCTGCTAGTGTTATTTAATTTTAGTTGCCAGGCCAGCCTGCCACTAGTGCCAGCCTGTGTGTCAGGCTCACAGCATATACTGTGCCTACTTCCTCAGTGCCACCACTCATATCTGTTGTAACATTAGTGTAAATTTTATTTAAAAAAACTTTTACATCAGTCTGCTAGTGTTATTTAATTTTAGTTGCCAGGCCAGCCTGCCACTGCCAGCCTGTGTGTCAGGCTCACAGCATATACTGTGCCTACTTCCTCAGTGCCACCACTCATATCTGTTGTAACATTAGTGTACATTTTTTTAAAAAAACTTTTACATCAGTCTGCTAGTGTTATTTAATTTTAGTTGCCAGGCCAGCCTGCCACTAGTGCCAGCCTGTGTGTCAGGCTCACAGCATATACTGTGCCTACTTCCTCAGTGCCACCACTCATATCTGTTGTAACATTAGTGTAAAAAAAATTTAATTTTTTTTTTACATCAGTCTGCTAGTGTTATTTAATTTTAGTTGCTAGGCCAGCCTGCCACTGCCAGCCTGTGTGTCAGGCTCACAGCATATACTGTGCCTACTTCCTCAGTGCCACCACTCATATCTGTTGTAACATTAGTGTAAATTTTTTTTTAAAAAAACTTTGACATCAGTCTGCTAGTGTTATTTAATTTTAGAACAAAAAGAGAGGATCCAATGGCACTACTGAGACATCAATGAGCACTACTGCCCTATCACAGGGATACTCAGGTATAATAACCTGAACTCGGGGGTTGGTGCTGTGTATTAAAGAGAGTACATTAACTAGGTTTGAGGGGAGTAACCACTCACCTCAACAAGAATACACATATAGCACTCCTGAGTGCTCTCACATAGATAATATCATACGATATACTTATTCACAATAGACTACTGTCCAATAATATGGCTAATTGTTAGCAAATGAGTCAGGATAGATAGGAGTGAAAGAATGCACATTAAAATTTAACTTTTATTCTTGCTATGTTAAAAATGTACACAAACATACACATGACACACAATTATTAAAACTACGGATAGGGGGAACAGGGATCAGCGTGACAGCCAGATAGAAAATAATGAAAATAGTAAATAATACTGGTAGTATAGCAAGTTAAGTGTTCAAATCTCATAAGAGAAATTCCATGTGGATACTGCTATACATACTGGTAAGCTGCCAATACTCCTGAATGAATAGTGATAGATTTCAGTGCCTAAAGTGTGACTCAGAAGTTACTGCACACTAGATTAGTGTAATAGATAATACTTGAATAATAAGTATTACAAGTTATATGCAAATATAGTAGGTAAATCAATGAGACTAATCATCATAGTATAGAGAATGTAATGTGCAGTTTTATTTGTACATAGTGGGCAAGCTAAAACTAGTGCACATTATATCACCACAATTTGAATGGAATAATTGTGTTAATCACAGTTGAAAGATATATATAAAAAAATATATGATAATATTTAGTTGCGCGGGTAAAGTATTTGACCGCACAATTTGTTAATGGAGTTGCAGTAGATATCAGCTTATTAGGAGAAGACTGTACAAGTTCCTAAAGGTTTACAACTGATATCTATACATTGTAATTCAGTGTCTTTCAATAACTGTGTAGCTTAGGTTTTTACCACCTTTTAAATTCGATCCCATTAAACATTGGGTGTATACATAGAAATATGCTCTAGCCCACTAAATCGATAGCAGCAGCCTTAATTGAATACTGAAGTTGATGATTCTCACACCAGTGAGAAATCGCACTCTCTGTTAAATGCTAGATCTGCTTATAGTATCTGTCGTCAGTGTGCTACATAATCTAAAGATGTTGCCACTTGTAATCAAAACCGGCTCTATGTGTAACTCCTGCAGTCAATGTGCTGCCTATTATAAAAACCTTTTTATTGCTACAATATTAGCAGTCAACGTGCTGCATAGTATCACTTAAAGGTTACCAATACATCGAGTTCTGAGAGTCATAATTCATAGTATAAACCGGATTTGTTTGTAACATCTGTAGTCAGCGTATGATTGAACGTGCTGCACGCTGAGAAACTGGGTCACACACACACTGTATTTTATTACAATAACATGGGTTATACTAGGAGGGAGGTAGATTATTGGGTTACCACTCGTGATATTGATCTAATGGTTACAGTATTGGTTCTGTGAGAATTGTCAGTATAGATTTAGTATTGTATTTGATATTAACGTGTATATGTTTACACTTGTATCTATACTTCGCTTATATAGCTAAATTGTTACCACCGTTAGAGTGGCTATAAATAGCTCTTATATAAGTAAGTTGGTTATTTTATTAAATATGTTAGATCAAAAGTATTACTAGAATACTAAAGAGTGAAATTTGAATGCCACCATTAATCACCACTCCACTCGTGAACTGAATTAGCTCACAGTATTAGCAGTCAAAATGCTGCATAGTATCACATCAAGGTTAACAATACAAGGAGTACTGCGAGTCATAACTCGTAGTGTGAACCGGATTTGTTTGTAACATCTATAGTCAGCGTATGAATGAACATGCTGCACGCTGCAGAACCTGAGTCACACACACATTCTATTAGTTAAGGAGATAGTTATTCGTAGAAAAACAAACAACCGGAGCATTAACTGCTGGGACACGCTGATCGTTCCCCACTAAACGCTACCTAAAATACAGGAGCTCACTAGGCCCCTCACCAATTCCCTAACATGTTTCGCCGCTTGTCGGCTTTTTCAAAGGGTGCGCGCGCGGCGCGCGAAACTGGGTTTAAATAATGTTAGTGCCTGGATATACCGCCTCCTGGGTGACGTCATACAGTCCCGTGTTAAGGGATTATCTGGGTCCTAAATCCTGTCATGTGTGCTTTCCTAAACAGGTACATGATTCATATCGACAAATGGGGGTAGTTATTACTGGATAAGATGAAAAGGAAGAAGAAAGGGGAAATATTGAATTTTAATCATACATTATTTTGATATATGAATTTAATAATTGACTGCGTGATGTGCAAATTATATCTGAATTAAATTAACCAGTTGTGTTAAAGTAATGAAAGTCAAAACAAGTGTCAAAGTGAAATTAAACCCTACACTATGTGAGTGTATAAACGAATAACAATGGTGGTGATACTAAACTTGGTGTAATGAACAATAATGTGTGTGGTAGAATGCTATAATAGCATGGTTTGGTGAAATTATTATACTGGTGAAATAGATAAAGCCAAAGGCTTATTACCTTCATTATTTTGTTGATAGTGACTAATGTTACATGATAAAAGTGAACAGTATGTAAATAGTAAATAACTATCTACAAGTAGTGAATGGTGATAATATTGATATTAGTGATTTAAGTGAGTCTTATTAAAGAAATATAAAACATTATGTAAACTTGAAATATATTTATACAAATGTGTTGGAAAAGCGCTTATTGTTCTGTGCTTATCCATATTCGGTGCAGAACAGTCAACAAGTTTCTGATTTAATCAAAATGGATGTAAATATATAAATTTGTGAGTATATATACACAAATTTCGTTCTTATATAACCCCTATTCTTCAAAACTAGTATTATTAAATTAACACCCCTAATCGATATTGTTTGGATGTCAGGAACATATATATAAAAAAAACAAAAAAAAAACACGTAAGGAGTTATTGTAAACCAGGTGGAGGTATATAGCACTATATTATAGGATTTAAAGGAATGCCACGAAGTTATTATTTTCGTTAAGTCCAAACGGTTGAATAGTATTCAACAGATAAATCCATCTACTTTCTGCCTTCAAAAGGGCCTGTTCAATATTGCCCCCTCGTATGCCCAAATCAATTTTCTGTATACCCCAGCATTGGAGGTCTGATTGCCTAGATTTGTGCACTTTAAGGAAATGTCTGGCAACTGAGGTGATAGTTTTTCCTGCTTTGCTGTCATTGGCTGCGTTTTTGATATTTCTGAGATGCTCCTGCAGTCTAATTCTGATTTTCCTAGTGGTCATACCAACGTAACATTTTGCACATTTGCATTGGAGTACATAGATCACTCCCTCTGTTGTACAAGTGATATGTGATTTGATTTGGTGAATTTTTCCAAAACGATCTTCTATTTGATTTGTTTTCTTCATGAAGCTGCATGTACTGCACGTACCACATTTGAAGGAGCCATGTCTTAATGGAGTTCTGGTTCTATTACCTTGTAAATGGCTAGGGCTGATCATTTCTTTTAAATTGGGTGCCCTCCGGTACCCTACTTGTAATCTTTCTCCCACAATTTCCCCCAAGGATTGATCAGATTGTAAAATGTGCCATGATTCTTTCAGAATATTTAGCATTTGAGTTGTTTTGGTGTTATACGTAGTAATAAACCTGATTGTTTCTTGTTGGTTTATGGTATGATCTTTGGGTTTCAATAGTTCATGCCTGGGAGTGCATTTAGCCCTGTATTCCGCTTTTTTTATTGATCTCCTACTATATCCTCTTTGTAGGAGTCTGATTCTCAATTCCTTTGCTCTAACTTCAAATTTTTCATTAGTAGAGCAGTTCCTCTTCATTCTAAGGAATTCTCCAATTGGAAGCGATTTTACAGTATTTGGCGCATGTGCGCTTGAACTGTGCAGTATGCTATTGGTAGCAGTCTTTTTCCTAAATACATCTGTACTCAGAGTACCATCCAAGTTCTTGGTAATTGTCAGGTCTAGGAAGGATATTGAGTTTTGATTAGCTTCATGAGTTAATTTTATATTCAGATCGTTTGAGTTAATCTCCTGCAAGAAAATATCAAGTTCATCCTTTGTGCCTTCCCATAGAAAAAGCACGTCATCTATGTAACGCAGCCATAGAGGTATTTGGTCAGTATATTTATCATTAATATCAGAGAAGACAATGTGTTGCTCCCACCAACCCAAAAATAGGTTGGCGTATGTTGGGGCACAAGCAGTACCCATGGCAGTCCCCCTGATTTGAAGATAGAATGCATGGTCGAAAGTGAAAAAATTGTGATTTAGAACGAATTGTAACAAGTTCAGAATGAACTCATTGTGTTCCTTTTCTTCTTCTGAGCCCATTTCCAGAAAACTTCTAACTGCTCTGAGTCCTAACTTGTGGTAGATGCTTGTATATAAGGACTCCACATCTGCTGTTTTAGCCAAATGTCCTTATTGACGTAAATGTTATCTAGTTGTTTTAGGACATCAGTGGTATCCTTCACATAGGATGGTAATTGTGTAAGGTATTGTCTCAATCTGAAATCAATAAATTGACTTGCTTTTTCAGTTAGACAGTTAATCCCAGACACTATTGGGCGTCCTGGTGGGTGAGATTGATCTTTGTGGATCTTCGGTATCAAGTAGAATGTGGAGATCGTTGGATTTGTAACTTTCAGAAATTTGAACTCTTTAAGAGTTAACAGTCCATTGTGTTTAGCCGTGGTTATAATATTGGCGTATTCCTGTAGATACTCATGTGATGGATTGTAGTTTAATTTCCGGTAACACTTCTTGTCTCTGAGTTGTATTTGCACTTCTTCTCTATATTTGTTGATAGGCCAGATTACCACATTCCCACCTTTGTCAGAATTACGTATTATGACGTCATCCCATTGTTTCATTTCTTGAAGTGCCTTGGATTCAGATTTAGATAGATTCTGATTGGTCCAATTTTCCATGACATCCAAATGGGAACTAGATAGGAATACCAGACAACAAAAAAGACAAGCCGATTTAGACGAGGTTTTTCAAAATCCATCTTCTAATCTTAACTCAAATGAAGACTTGATGAATCAATCCCTCAAAGAAATACACACATTGATGCATAAACAAGATAAACTCTGGTGGAATCACCATTTTTTTGAAAAATATATCGAACTAAATATGATCCCCAGAGGACTGAGGATACAGCTGTTCCCAGCTTTTGAATTTCGCGATCCTAATCTAGCTACTGAATGGGAAGAAGCATTATGCTCCCACAAACTGATGAAAATTTTAATTAGACATGACAAGTCAGAGTATGATCTTTTTGAAATACAGATACAAGAACTTAACAATAAATTAAAAACATTTGAAACACTTAAAGACTTTGAAGCAACTTATAACAAGTTCCAAAAAGAACTGGATAAATATGAACAAGAAATAAAATCAACCAAACAAGGCAAATTAAGCCGTGATAAAACAGACTATGCAAACAAAAAAGTGTACAAATGGAAGAAAAGAGGGAATTTCAATAAAGATAAACCATCCAGAGTCAATATAGTACAGAGTGACATCTCTGACACAGAAGGAGAAGATACAGAAACATTTGAATCAGACTCAGAAGCTTCAACATCTACAGTAGCGAGTAACAGTAACAACCCTATGACTCAACGTAAAAGGAAGGATTTTTTAGACCAAAGTACCTCTTCAGAACCAAACACACTAGAAGAGGTAGGGCGAAAACCAAAAAAACAAATGAAGAAGAAACCAGAAACTCAGAAGAAGGCAGATCGCAGAAATTGGAAACCATACAAGAGGGATCCGAGCCCCTTTTCAGAGCTGAGGATGAAGCAATGAGGGTGATCAACTTGTCTCATAAACTATTAACATCAGATAACATCAATGTACTTTCAAAAGGAATGTCTTTTTGCCCAACATCAAGAGGTGACAAATTCGAAATGATAAAAGATGTACAACTATTCATCAGGAAAATAGCTTTGAAGAAAATGTATTCTAATACTCAGAATCAGTGCTCTGATGAAACTACATCAAATTTATCAGAAGATGAACACATTTCTCTTGCCAATCTGGAAGAGCTGTTAAGTGAAAATGAGCCCACAAAAGACCCTAATTGGCGGGATAAAATAAAGAATAAATCTCAATTTATGCCTAAAACCAATAACTGTCCACAATTAGAGGTTTTTAACAAAGTGGTATGTGACAAAATTACCAATTTAAAAGAAAATTGGACCAATCAGAATCTATCTAAATCTGAATCCAAGGCACTTCAAGAAATGAAACAATGGGATGACGTCATAATACGTAATTCTGACAAAGGTGGGAATGTGGTAATCTGGCCTATCAACAAATATAGAGAAGAAGCGCAAAAACAACTCGGAGACAAGAAGTGTTACCGGAAATTAAACTACAATCCATCACATGAATATCTACAGGAATACGCCAATATTATAACCACGGCTAAACACAATGGACTGTTAACTCTTAAAGAGTTCAAATTTCTGAAAGTTACAAATCCAACGGTCTCCACATTCTACTTGATACCGAAGATCCACAAAGATCAATCTCACCCACCCTAGGACGCCCAATAGTGTCTGGGATTAACTGTCTAACTGAAAAAGCAAGTCAATTTATTGATTTCAGATTGAGACAATACCTCACACAATTACCATTCTATGTCAAGGATACCACTGATGTCCTAAAACAACTAGATAACATTTACGTCAATAAGGACATTTGGCTAGTAACAGCAGATGTGGAGTCCTTATATACAAGCATCTACCACAAGTTAGGACTCAGAGCAGTTAGAAGTTTTCTGGAAATGGGCTCAGAAGAAGAAAAGGAACACAATGAGTTCATTCTGAACTTGTTACAATTCGTTCTAAATCACAATTTTTTCACTTTCGACCATGCATTCTATCTTCAAATCAGGGGGACTGCCATGGGTACTGCTTGTGCCCCAACATACGCCAACCTATTTTTGGGTTGGTGGGAGCAACACATTGTCTTCTCTGATATTAATGATAAATATACTGACCAAATACCTCTATGGCTGCGTTACATAGATGACGTGCTTTTTCTATGGGAAGGCACAAAGGATGAACTTGATATTTTCTTGCAGGAGATTAACTCAAACGATCTGAATATAAAATTAACTCATGAAGCTAATCAAAACTCAATATCATTCCTAGACCTGACAATTACCAAGAACTTGGATGGTACTCTGAGTACAGATGTATTTAGGAAAAAGACTGCTACCAATAGCATACTGCACAGTTCAAGCGCACATGCGCCAAATACTGTAAAATCGCTTCCAATTGGAGAATTCCTTAGAATGAAGAGGAACTGCTCTACTAATGAAAAATTTGAAGTTAGAGCAAAGGAATTGAGAATCAGACTCCTACAAAGAGGATATAGTAGGAGATCAATAAAAAAAGCGGAATACAGGGCTAAATGCACTCCCAGACATGAACTATTGAAACCCAAAGATCATACCATAAACCAACAAGAAACAATCAGGTTTATTACTACGTATAACACCAAAACAACTCAAATGCTAAATATTCTGAAAGAATCATGGCACATTTTACAATCTGATCAATCCTTGGGGGAAATTGTGGGAGAAAGATTACAAGTAGGGTACCGGAGGGCACCCAATTTAAAAGAAATGATCAGCCCTAGCCATTTACAAGGTAATAGAACCAGAACTCCATTAAGACATGGCTCCTTCAAATGTGGTACGTGCAGTACATGCAGCTTCATGAAGAAAACAAATCAAATAGAAGATCGTTTTGGAAAAATTCACCAAATCAAATCACATATCAATTGTACAACAGAGGGAGTGATCTATGTACTCCAATGCAAATGTGCAAAATGTTACGTTGGTATGACGACTAGGAAAATCAGAATTAGACTGCAGGAGCATCTCAGAAATATCAAAAACGCAGCCAATGACAGCAAAGCAGGAAAAACTATCACCTCAGTTGCCAGACATTTCCTTAAAGTGCACAAATCTAGGCAATCAGACCTCTAATGCTGGGGGATACAGAAAATTGATTTGGGTATACGAGGGGGCAATATTGAACAGGCCCTTTTGAAGGCAGAAAGTAGATGGATTTATCTGTTGAATACTATTCAACCGTTTGGACTTAACGAAAATAATAACTTCGTGGCATTCCTTTAAATCCTATAATATAGTGCTATATACCTCCACCTGGTTTACAATAACTCCTTACGTGTTTTTTATTTTATTTTATTTTTTTATATATGTTCCTGACATCCAAACAATATCAATTAGGGGTGTTAATTTAATAATACTAGTTTTGAAGAATAGGGGTTATATAAGAACGAAATTTGTGTATATATACTCACAAATTTATATATTTACATCCATTTTGATTAAATCAGCAACTTGTTGACTGTTCTGCACCGAATATGGATAAGCACAGAACAATAAGCGCTTTTCCAACACATTTGTATAAATATATTTCAAGTTTACATAATGTTTTATATTTCTTTAATAAGACTCACTTAAATCACTAATATCAATATTATCACCATTCACTACTTGTAGATAGTTATTTACTATTTACATACTGTTCACTTTTATCATGTAACATTAGTCACTATCAACAAAATAATGAAGGTAATAAGCCTTTGGCTTTATCTATTTCACTAGTATAATAATTTCACCAAACCATGCTATTATAGCATTCTACCACACACATTATTGTTCATTACACCAAGTTTAGTATCACCACCATTGTTATTCGTTTATACACTCACATAGTGTAGGGTTTAATTTCACTTTGACACTTGTTTTGACTTTCAATACTTTAACACAACTGGTTAATTTAATTCAGATATAATTTGCACATCACGCAGTCAATTATTAAATTCATATATCAAAATAATGTATGATTAAAATTCAATATATCCCCTTTCTTCTTCCTTTTCATCTTATCCAGTAATAACTACCCCCATTTGTCGATATGAATCATGTACCTGTTTAGGAAAACACACATGACAGGATTTAGGACCCAGATAATCCCTTAACACGGGACTGTATGACGTCACCCAGGAGGCGGTATATCCAGGCACTAACATTATTTAAACCCAGTTTCGCGCGCCGCACGCGCACCCTTTGAAAAAGCCGACAAGCGGCGAAACATGTTAGGGAATTGGTGAGGGGCCTAGTGAGCTCCTGTATTTTAGGTAGCGTTTAGTGGGGAACGATCAGCGTGTCCCAGCAGTTAATGCTCCGGTTGGTTGTTTTTCTACGAATAACTACCTCCTTAACTAATAGAATGTGTGTGTGACTCAGGTTCTGCAGCGTGCAGCATGTTCATTCATACGCTGACTATAGATGTTACAAACAAATCCGGCTCACACTACGAGTTATGACTCGCAGTACTCCTTGTATTGTTAACCTTGATGTGATACTATGCAGCATTTTGACTGCTAATACTGACCTAGATTTGGAGTTTGGCGGTAGCCGTGAAAACCAGCGTTAGAGGCTCCTAACGCTGGTTTTAGGCTACCGCCGGTATTTGGAGTCACTCAAAATAGGGTCTAACGCTCACTTTTCAGCCGCGACTTTTCCATACCGCAGATCCCCTTACGTAAATTGCGTATCCTATCTTTTCAATGGGATTTTTCTAACTCCGGTATTTAGAGTCGTGTCAAAAGTGAGCGTTAGACATCTAACGACAAAACTCCAGCCGCAGGAAAAAAGTCAGTAGTTAAGAGCTTTCTGGGCTAACGCCGGTTTCTAAAGCTCTTAACTACTGTACTCTAAAGTACACTAACACCCATAAACTACCTATGTACCCCTAAACCGAGGTCCCCCCACAACGCCGACACTCGCATTCTATTGGCTGTTCCGATCAGCCAATAGAATGCGAGCTCAATCTGATTGGCTGATTGGATCAGCCAATCGGATTGAACTTGATTCTGATTGGCTGATTCCATCAGCCAATCAGAATATTCCTACGTTAATTCCGATTGGCTGATAGAATCCTATCAGCCAAATGGAATTCGAGGGACGCCATCTTGGATGACGTCCCTTAAAGGAACCGTCATTCTTCAGTTGGACGTCGCCGGAAGAAGATGGGTCCGCGGTGGAGGTCTTCAGGATGGAGCCGGTCGTCATCGGATGAAGATAGAAGATGCCGCTTGGATCAAGATGGTTGCCGGTCCGGATCGCCTCTTCTTCCCGGATAGGATGAAGACTTTGGAGCCTCTTCTGGACCTCTTCAGCCACCGGATGATGGATCGCCAACCCCCGCTTGGGTTGGATGAAGATTTTGGAGCCAGGACGGATCGGTGATACCTGGTGAGGTGAAGACAAGGTAGGATGATCTTCAGGGGCTTAGTGTTAGGTTTATTTAAGGGGGGTTTGGGTTAGATTAGGGGTATGTGGGTGGTGGGTTGTAATGTTGGGGGGGGTATTGTATGTTTTTTTTTACAGGCAAAAGAGCTGAACTTCTTTGGGCATGCCCCGCAAAGGGCCCTGTTCAGGGCTGGTAAGGTAAAAGAGCTTTTAACTTTAGTAATTTAGAATAGGGTAGGGCATTTTTTATTTTGGGGGGCTTTGTTGTTTTATTTAAAATTGTTGTAATATTTTTCTTATGTTTGTAAATATTTTTTTATTTTTTGTAACTTAGTTCTTTTTTATTTTTTGTACTTTAGCTAGTTTAATTAATTGTATTTATTTGTAGGAATTGTATTTAATTAATGTATTGATAGTGTAGTGTTAGGTTAATTGTAGGTAATTGTAGGTAGTTTATTTAATTAATTTATTGATAGTGTAGTGTTAGGTTTAATTGTAACTTAGGTTAGTATTTATTTTACAGGTAATTTTGTAATTATTTTAACTATTTTAGCTATTAAATAGTTCTTAACTATTTAATAGCTATTGTACCTGGTTAAAATAAATACAAAGTTACCTGTAAAATAAATATTAATCCTAAAATAGCTATAATATAATTATAATTTATATTATAGCTATATTAGGATTTATTTTACAGGTAAGTATTTAGCTTTAAATAGGAATAAGTTATTTAATATGAGTTAATTAATTTCGTTAGATTAAAATTATATTTAATTTAGGGGGGTGTTAGTGTTAGGGTTAGACTTAGCTTTAGGGGTTAATCCATTTATTAGAATAGCGGTGAGCTCCGGTCGGCAGATTAGGGGTTAATAATTGAAGTTAGGTGTCGGCGATGTAAGGGAGGGCAGATTAGGGGTTAATAACTTTATTATAATAGCGGTGCGGTCCGCTCGGCAGATTAGGGGTTAATAAGTGTAGGCAGGTGGAGGCGACGTTGAGGGGGGCAGATTAGGGGTTAATAAATATAATATAGGGGTCGGCGGTGTTAGGGGCAGCAGATTAGGGGTACATAGGGATAATGTAAGTAGCGGCAGTTTATGGAGCGGCAGATTAGGGGTTAAAAATAAAATGCAGGTGTCAGCGATAGCGGGGGCGGCAGATTAGGGGTTAATAAGTGTAAGGTTAGGGGTGTTTAGACTCGGGGTACATGTTAGAGTGTTAGGTGCAGACGTAGGAAGTGTTTCCCCATAGCAAACAATGGGGCTGCGTTAAGAGCTGAACGCGGCTTTTTTGCAGGTGTTAGGTTTTTTTTCAGCTCAAACAGCCCCATTGTTTCCTATGGGGGAATCGTGCACGAGCACATTTTTGAGGCTGGCCGCGTCCGTAAGCAACTCTGGTATTGAGAGTTGAAGCTGCGTTAAAAATGCTCTACGCTCCTTTTTTGGAGCCTAACGCAGCCTTTATGTGGACTCTCAATACCAGAGTTATTTTTATGGTGCGGCCAGAAAAAAGCCGGCGTTAGTTTTTCGGGTCGTTACCGACAAAACTCCAAATCTAGCCGACTGTGAGCTAATTCAGTTCACGAGTGGAGTGGTGATTAATGGTGGCATTCAAATTTCACTCTTTAGTATTCTAGTAATACTTTTGATCTAACATATTTAATAAAATAACCAACTTACTTATATAAGAGCTATTTATAGCCACTCCAACGGTGGTAACAAGTATAGATACAAGTGTAAACATATACACGTTAATATCAAATACAATACTAAATCTATACTGACAATTTTCACAGAACCAATACTGTAACCATTAGATCAATATCACGAGTGGTAACCCAATAATCTACCTCCCTCCTAGTATAACCCATGTTATTGTAATAAAATACAGTGTGTGTGTGACCCAGTTTCTCAGCGTGCAGCACGTTCAATCATACGCTGACTACAGATGTTACAAACAAATCCGGTTTATACTATGAATTATGACTCTCAGAACTCGATGTATTGGTAACCTTTAAGTGATACTATGCAGCACGTTGACTGCTAATATTGTAGCAATAAAAAGGTTTTTATAATAGGCAGCACATTGACTGCAGGAGTTACACATAGAGCCGGTTTTGATTACAAGTGGCAACATCTTTAGATTATGTAGCACACTGACGACAGATACTATAAGCAGATCTAGCATTTAACAGAGAGTGCGATTTCTCACTGGTGTGAGAATCATCAACTTCAGTATTCAATTAAGGCTGCTGCTATCGATTTAGTGGGCTAGAGCATATTTCTATGTATACACCCAATGTTTAATGGGATCGAATTTAAAAGGTGGTAAAAACCTAAGCTACACAGTTATTGAAAGACACTGAATTACAATGTATAGATATCAGTTGTAAACCTTTAGGAACTTGTACAGTCTGCTCCTAATAAGCTGATATCTACTGCAACTCCATTAACAAATTGTGCGGTCAAATACTTTACCCGCGCAACTAAATATTATCATATATTTTTTTATATATATCTTTCAACTGTGATTAACACAATTATTCCATTCAAATTGTGGTGATATAATGTGCACTAGTTTTAGCTTGCCCACTATGTAAAAATAAAACTGCACATTATATTCTCTATACTATGATGATTAGTCTCATTGATTTACCTACTATATTTGCATATAACTTGTAATACTTATTATTCAAGTATTATCTATTACACTAATCTAGTGTGCAGTAACTTCTGAGTCACACTTTAGGCACTGAAATCTATCACTATTCATTCAGGAGTATTGGCAGCTTACCAGTATGTATAGCAGTATCCACATGGAATTTCTCTTATGAGATTTGAACACTTAACTTGCTATACTACCAGTATTATTTACTATTTTCATTATTTTCTATCTGGCTGTCACGCTGATCCCTGTTCCCCCTATCCGTAGTTTTAATAATTGTGTTTCATGTGTATGTTTGTGTACATTTTTAACATAGAAAGAATAAAAGTTAAATTTTAATGTGCATTCTTTCACTCCTATCTATCCTGACTCATTTGCTAACAATTAGCCATATTATTGGACAGTAGTCTATTGTGAATAAGTATATCGTATGATATTATCTATGTGAGAGCACTCAGGAGTGCTATATGTGTATTCTTGTTGAGGTGAGTGGTTACTCCCCTCAAACCTAGTTAATGTTATTTAATTTTAGTTGCCAGGCCAGCCTGCCACTAGTGCCAGCCTGTGTGTCAGGCTCACAGCATATACTGTGCCTACTTCCTCAGTGCCACCACTCATATCTGTTGTAAAATTAGTGTAATTTAAAAAAAAAAAAAAACTTTTACATCAGTCTGCTAGTGTTATTTAATTTTAGTTGCCAGGCCAGCCTGCCACTAGTGCCAGCCTGTGTGTCAGGCTCACAGCATATACTGTGCCTACTTCCTCAGTGCCACCACTCATATCTGTTGTAAAATTAGTGTAATTTAAAAAAAAAAAAAAACTTTTACATCAGTCTGCTAGTGTTATTTAATTTTAGTTGCCAGGCCAGCCTGCCACTAGTGCCAGCCTGTGTGTCAGGCTCACAGCATATACTGTGCCTACTTCCTCAGTGCCACCACTCATATCTGTTGTAACATTAGTGTAATTTTTTTTTTTTTTTTTTACATCAGTCTGCTAGTGTTATTTAATTGCAGTTGCCTGCCTGCCAGCGTGTGTGCAAGGCCCACTTGCCAACTAGTGCCACCAATCATATTTGTTAAAACAGTAGTGTAAATATTTAAAAAAAAAACTTTTTTGACTGGGAAACATCAGTCTGCTAGTGTAATCTAATTGAAGTTGCCTGCCTGCCAGCGTGTGTGCCAGGCCCATTTGCCAAGTTAGTGGCACCACTCATATTTGTTGTAACAGTAGTGTAAATATTTAAAAAAAAAAAATTTTTTGACTGTGAAACATCAGTCTGCTAGTGCAATCTAATTGCAGTTGCCTGCCTGCCTGCCAGCGTGTGTGCCAGGCCCACTTGCCAACTAGTGCCACCAATCATATTTGTTATAATAGTAGTGTAAATATTTAAAAAAAAATATTTTTTGACTGTGAAACATCAGTCTGCTATTGTAATCTAATTGAAGTTGCCTGCCTGCCAGCGTGTGTGCCAGGCCCACTTGCCAAGTTAGTACCACCACTTATATTTGTTATAACAGTAGTGTAAATATTAAAAAAAAAAAACTTTTTTGACTGTGAAACATCAGTCTGCTAGTGTAATCTAATTGCAGTTGCCTGCCTGCCAGGGTGGGTGCCAGGCCCACTTGCCAACTAGTGCCACCAATCATATGTGTTATAACAATAGTGTAAATATTTAAAAAAAAATATTTTTTGACTGTGAAACATCAGTCTGCTAGTGTTAGTAATCTAATTGAAGTTGCCTGCCTGCCAGCATGTGTGCCAGGCCCACTTGCCAAGTTACTGGCACCACTCATATTTGTTGTAACAGTAGTGTAAATTTAAAAAAAAAAAAACTTTTTTGACTGTGAAACATCAGTCAGCTAGTGTAATCTAATTGTAGTTGCCTGCCTGCCTGCCAGCATGTGTGCCAGGCCCACTTGCCAACTAGTGCCACCAATCATATTTGTTATAACAGTAGTGCAAATATTAAAAAAAAAAACTTTTTGACTGTGAAACATCAGTCTGCTAGTGTAATCTAATTGCAGTTGC
The DNA here is from genome assembly GCF_027579735.1 of Bombina bombina. Classification (NCBI taxonomy): domain Eukaryota; kingdom Metazoa; phylum Chordata; class Amphibia; order Anura; family Bombinatoridae; genus Bombina; species Bombina bombina. The sequence continues at coordinate 1,221,595,553 of NC_069499.1, forward strand.
CTGCCTGCCAGCGTGTGTGCCAGGCCCACTTGCCAACTAGTGCCACCAATCATATTTGTTATAACAGTAGTGTAACTATTTAAAAATAAATATTTTTCGGGTGTGAAATATCAGTCTGCTAGTGTAATCTAAATGAAGTTGCCTGCCTGCCAGCGTGTGTGCCAGGCCCACTTGCCAAGTTACTGGCACCACTCATATTTGTTGTAACAGCAGTGTAAATAATTAAAAAAACAAACGTTTTTGACTGTGAAACATCAGTCAGCTAGTGTAATCTAATTGCAGTTGCCTGCCTGCCCGCCAGCGTGTGTGCCAGGCCCACTTGCCAACTAGTGCCACCAATCATATTTGTTATAACAGTAGTGTAAATATTTAAAAAAAAAAAACTTTTTTGACTGTGAAACATCAGTCTGCTAGTGTAATCTTATTGCAGTTGCCTGCCTGCCAGCGTGTGTGCCAGGCCCACTTGTCAAGTTAGTGGCACCACTCATATTTGTTGTAACAGTAGTTTAAATATTTAAAAAATAAACATTTTTGACTGTGAAACATCAGTCTGCTTTTTTGTGTCAGGCTCACAGCGTATACTGTGCCCACTTGCCCAGTGCCACCACTCATATCTTGTTTAATAGTAGTGTAAGTGTACATTTAAAAAAAATAAACTTTTTGGATTGTGAAACATCAGTCTGCTTTTTTGTGTCAGGCTCACAGCGTATACTGTGCACACTTGCCCAGTGGCACCACTCATATTTTGTTTAATAGTAGTGTAAGTCTACATTTAAAAAAAAAAATGACAGGCAGAGGCAGGCCACCCAGCAGGGGCCGTCGTGGTCATGGTGTTGTGATTCCCTTTGACCCTACAATAATGCCCAGTGTTCAGAGGCCACGTACCATGAACGCGAAAAGTTCTGAGGAGGACCTAGTTGACTGGCTAACACAGGACACCCAATCTTCTACTGCTTCCGCTCGGAACCTTGACGCACCAACCACCTCCAGCTTAGCTTCGGGCACCTCTCAAGTGACCAGTGCCACTCGCCCGCCTGCCACCACCACCAACACTAGCACCACAGCCGCTTCACTTGATCTGTCAGAGGAGTTATTGACACATCAGTTGGAAGAAATGAGTGATGCGCAACCATCATTGACAGAGGATGTAGATAACAGTGATATGTCTCAGTCAGGCAGCATTACAGACATGGACGTACGGTGTGATGATGATGTTGTACCCGCTGCTGCTTCCTTTGTTGATTTGTCAGATACAAGTGAAGCGGTTGATGATGATGCGTCCGTGGATGTCACGTGGGTGCCCGCTAGAAGAGAAGAAGAAGAGGGGGAAAGTTCAGATGGGGAGACAGAGAGGAGGAGGAGGAGATGAGTTGGAAGCAGGGGGAGGTCGTCGCAAGGAGATAGTGGCACAGTCAGACAGCATGCATCGGCACCCGGGGTCAGCCAGACAGCACACCAATCAACGCATGCTATTGCCACCACCAGAATGCCGTCATCGCAGAGCTCAGCAGTGTGGCATTTTTTTGTGTGTCTGCCTCTGACAACAGCGATGCAATTTGCAACCTGTGCCAAAAGAAACTGAGTCGTGGGAAGTCCAACACCCACCTAGGTACAACTGCTTTGCGAAGGCACATGATCTCACATCACAAACGCCGATGGGATGAACACATGAGTAGAAGCAGCACACAAACTCAAAGCCGCCATCCTCCTCCTGGTCCAGCATCTTCAGCCACGTCAATCACTGCTGTACTCCTTGCCCACTCTCAACCATCCGCCACTCAGTCTCTCTTCCGTAGCAGTTCCTGCTCATCTGCCCACAGTCAGGTGTCTGTCAAGGACATGTTTGAGTGTAAGAAGCCAATTTCCCAAAGTCACCCCCTTGCCCGGGGTCTGACAGCTGGCTTGTCTGAACTCTTAGCCCGCCAGCTTTTACCATACAAGCTGGTGGAGTCTGAGGCGTTCAAAAAATGTGTTTCTATTGGGACACCGCAGTGGAAGGTACCCGGCCAAAATTTATTTTCACAAAAGGCAATCCCCAACCTGTACTCGATTGTGCAAAAGGAAGTAATGGCATGTCTGGCACACAGTGTTGGGGCAAAGGTCCATCTGACCACTGATAGCTGGTCTGCAAAGCATGGTCAGGGCAGGTATATCACCTACACTGCGCATTGGGTAAACCTGCTGACGTCTGACAAGCATGGAATGCGTGGCTCTGCAGAGGAGTTGGTGACACTGCAACGACTTGCAGGCAGGCCTGCTGCTACCTCCTCTACTCCTCATACTCCATCCTCTTCCATAACCTCTTCCTCGGCTGAGTCCTCTTCTGCTGCTGCGTCTTGCTCCACATCAACGGCACCCCCCCAGCTCCCCAGGTACTATTCCACATCCCTGATACGGCAGTGTCACGCCCTCTTGGGGTTGACTTGCCCGAAAGCAGAGAGTCACACCGCAGCAGCACTCCTGTCCGCCCTGAATGCACAGGTGGATCAGTGGCTGACTCTGCACCAACTGGAGATCGGCAAAGTGGTTTCTGACAACGGAAGTAATTTGGTGGCGGCATTGAAATTGGGCAAGTTGACACATGTGCCGTGCATGGCATATGTGTGTAATCTGATTGTACAACGCTTTGTGCATAAGTACCCAGGCTTACAGGACGTCCTGAAGCAGGCCAGGAAGGTGTGTGGCCATTTCAGGCATTTCTACACGGCCATGGCGCACTTGTCAGATATCCAGCGGCGAAACAACCTGCCAGTGAGGCGCTTGATTTGCGACAGCCCGACACGTTGGAATTCAACATTCCTAATGTTCGACCGCCTGCTCCAACAAGAAAAAGCTGTTAACGAGTATTTGTATGACCGGGGTGCTAGGACAGCCTCTGGGGAGCTGGGGATTTTTTTGCCATGTTACTGGACGCTCATGCGCAATGCCTGTAGGCTCATGCGTCCTTTTGAGGAGGTGACAAACCTAGTCAGTCGCACCGAAGGCACCATCAGCGACATCATACCATTTGTTTTCTTCCTGGAGCGTGCCCTGCGAAGAGTGCTCGATAAGGCCGTAGATGAGCGTGAAGAGGAAGAGGAAACCACCAGAAACAGCCTTATCAGCATCGCTTGCTGGACCAGCGGCAACGCAGGAAGAGGATTGTGAGGAAGAGGAGTCAGAGGAGGAATGTGGCTTTGAGGAGGAGGAGGAAGACCAAGCACAACAGGCATCCCAGGGTGTTCATTGTTGTCACCTATCTGGTACCCGTGGTGTTGTACGAGGAACGGGACATGATTAGCTCGGCATCCAACCTTGTGCAAATGGGGTCTTTCATGCTGTCGTGCCTGTTGAGGGACACTCGTATAAAAAAGCTGAAGGAGAACGAACTGTACTGGGTGTCCACTCTACTAGACCCCCATTATAAGCATAAAGTGACTGAAATGTTACTGAATTCCCGCAAGTCGGAAAGGATGGAGCAGTTCAAAAATAAATTAAAAACTATGCTTTACACAGCGTATAAGGGTGATGTCACAGCACAACAGGAATCTAACAGGGGAGGAGATGAAATTAATTCTCCTCCTCCCACGACCACGCCGGCAAGGGCAGGACGCTTTCCAGATGTGTTGTTGATGGAGGACATGCAGACCTTTTTAACTCCTATGCATCGCCACAGCCCTTCGGGATCCAGCCTCAGAGAATGACTCAACCGACAGGTAGCAGACTACCTCGCATTAACTGCAGATCTCGACACTCTGAGGAGCGATGTACCCCTTGACTACTGGGTATGCAGGCTTGACCTGTGGCCTGAGCTATCCCAATTTGCAATAGAACTTCTGGCCTGCCCCGCTTCAAGTGTCCTGTCAGAAAGGACCTTCAGTGCAGCACGAGGTATTGTCACTGAGAAGAGAAGTCGCCTAGGTCAAAAAAGTCTTGATTATCTCACCTTTATTAAAATGAATGAGAGATGGATCCCGAAGGGACTGACATTGGGCGATACATTTGAGTAAAAAAGGCCTGATGAGATGAGCTGCCTTGGGCTAAAAATGGTACACACGCTGCTGTATTTTATCTTCGAATGCCGGATGACTTGCGTGACTAATCCACCAACAACTAGGGTTCAAGCCGCAATGTTTTAGGGCACTTTCTAACTGTCAAACAAACATCAATTTTTCTGGCCGCTGCTACAGCAGCGTCTGCAACAATACCTAATTTTTCAGGCATGTGTACATGCCTAATTTTTCTGGCCTCTGGTGCTGCACTGTGGCTTCAAAACCCAAACCAAAAAAAGGCACATAACAGGGATTAAACTGCTAAGAATAGTACTACTTAACACACCACTCATTTCTGGTGGCACAGTAGATTGCACGCGCAGTGCCCCCAATTTGAAGTAGGAGGACCGACCAAGCATCTTTTTCCATCTCCCGGTTCCTAAAAAATATCGCCGGGTTCCTAAAATCGATGCCATACCTGTACTCGATTGTGCAATAGGAAGTGATGGCATATGGGATCTTTCATGCTGTCGTGCCTGTTGAGGGTCGGGGACCCTCGTATAAAAAGGCTGAAGGAGAACGACCTGTACTGGGTGTCCAAGCATCTTTTTCCATCTCCCGGTTCCTAAAAATTATCTCCGGGTTCCTAAAATCGATGCCATACCTGTACTCGATTGTGCAAAAGGAAGTCATGGCATATGGGGTCTTTCATGCTGTCGTGCCTGTTGAGGGTCGGGGACCCTCGTATAAAAAGGCTGAAGGAAAACAACCTGTACTGGGTGTCCAAGCATCTTTTTCCATCTCCCGGTTCCTAAAATCCATGCCATATACACGTCCCCTGATAGGGGACACCGCAGTGGAAGGTACCCGGCCACAATTTCTTTGCACAAAAGGCAAACCCGGACCCCAACCTGTACTCGATTGTGCAAAAGGAAGTAACCTTACCATGGGTGTCAGACCGCACGTCTTTGTAATTCTCTGTCTGGGAAATTATAAATCTATCAAATCTATCTATTTATCTATCAAATCTATCTAACTATCAATCGTATCTATTAAATGTATATTGCATCTATTGAACTATGTAATTCGTATCTATCAAATGTATATTGCATCTATTGATCTATGTAATTCGTATCTATCAAATGTATATTGCATCTATTGATCTATGTAATTTGTATCTATCAAATGTATTTTGCATCTATTGATCTATGTAATTCGTATCTATCAAATGTATATTGCATCTTTTGATTTATGTAATTCGTATCTATCAAATGTATATTGCATCTATTGATCTATGTAATTCGTATCTATCAAATGTATATTGCATCTATTGATCCATGTAATTCGTATCTATCAAATGTATATTGCATCTATTGATCCATGTAATTCGTATCTATCAAATGTATATTGCATCTAATGATCTATGTAATTCGTATCTATCAAATGTATATTGCATCTATTGATCTATGTAATTCATATCTATCAAATGTATATTGCATCTTTTGATCTATGTAATTCGTATCTATCAAATGTATATTGCATCTATTGATCTATGTAATTCGTATCTATCAAATGTATATTGCATCTATTGATCTATGTAATTCGTATCTTTCAAATGTATATTGCATCTATTGATCTTAATCTATGTAATTCGTTTCTATCAAATGTATATTGCATCTATTGACCTATGTAATTCGTATCTATCAAATGTATATTGCATCTATTGATCTATGTAATTCGTATCTATCAAATGTATATTGCATCTATTGATCTATGTAATTAGTATCTATCAAATGTATATTGCATCTATTGATCTATGTAATTCGTATCTATGTATATTGCATCTATTGATCTAAGTAATTCGTATCTATTAAATGTATATTGCATCTATTGATCTATGTAATTTGTATCTATCAAATGTATATTGCATCTATTGATCTATGTAATCTATGTATCTATCTATCAAATCTATCTATCTCATGGCCGGACTGTTTTGTGACAGCCACTTGTGTTTTGGCCAAATTTTAAGTAGGAGGCCCGACCAAGCATCTTTTTCCATCTCCCGGTTCCTAAACTCCATGCCATATACACCTCCCCCGATAGGGGAGTAACAGGTACTAAACTGCTAAGAATAGTGCTACTTAACACACCACTCATATCTGGTGGCACAATAGATTGCACGCGCAGTGCCCCAAATTTGAAGCAGGAGGACCGACCAAGCATCTTTTTCCATCTCCCGGTTCCGAAAATCCATGCCATATACACATCCCCTGGTGCCGCAACTGCCTCTGGGAACCTTACCATGGGTCCCAGACCGCACGTCTTGTAATTCTCTGTCTGGGAAATTATATATCTTTCAAATCTATCTATCTATCAAATCTATCTAACTATCAATCGTATCTATCAAATATATATTGCATCTATTGATCTATGTAATTCGTATCTATCAAATGTATATTGCATCTATTGATCTATGTAAATCTTATCTATCAAATGTATATTGCATCTATTGATCTATGTAATTCGTATCTATCAAATGTATATTTCATCTATTGATCTATGTAATTAGTATCTATCAAATGTATATTGCATCTGTTGATCTATGTAATTCTTATGTATCAAATGTATATTGCATCTATTGATCTATGTAATTTGTATCAATCAAATGTATATTGCATCTATTGAGCTATGTAATTCGTATCTATCAAATGTATATTGCATCTATTGATCTATGTAATTCGTATCTATCAAATGTATATTGCATCTATTGATCTATGTAATTCGTATCTATCAAATGTTTATTGCATCTATTGATCTATGTAATTCGTATCTATCAAATGTATATTGCATCTGTTGATCTATGTAATTTGTATCTATCAAATGTATATTGCATCTATTGATCTATGTAATTTGTATCTATCAAATGTATATTGCATCTATTGATCTATGTAATCTATGTATCTATCTATCAAATCTATTTATCTCGTGGTTGTGCAAATGGACTGTTTGCGGTTGTTTGTGGTGCGTTACACAGGGAGTTTGATCTGTCACTGTGAAGCGGGCGTAACCCTTACACTACCTGATCGATACAACATCATACCTGATGTTTTAAAGCATGTTATTCCAAACAATTTAGGAATGTTAGGTGATTTATGCCCTTTATGGATTAAAACCAGATTCTGCATCAACTATGTAATTTTCCGTGGGAGTTTTGCCATGGATCCCCCTCCGGCATGCCACAGTCCAGGTGTTAGTCTCCATTTAACAACTTTTCCATCACTATTGTGGCCAGAAAGAGTCCCTGTTGGTTTTAACCGAAATTTTTAGGTTCGCGACATCACTACTGATTTCTTGTCAAACTTATACAGTTTAGTTAGAAATTTTAAGTCTGCATGTGTTGTATATTTTAGAAGGAAAGTATCTCAGTCTTTTTTTCCACTAAATATCTACTCCAGTTTTCCTGTGAGTGAGTATTTAAGTATCTGTTATATGCATTCACTACTGCCGCTAAAACTTCTCTTTCTCTTAGTCTGTATCCCCTTTTGGAAGTTGCCGAATAAGCAATGATTTCCCCCCTTAATACCGCTTTTGCAGCTTCCCAGAGTATGGAAGGATTAGTGACAGAACCAACGTTAAATTGAAGATATTCATCTATTTTTGTTTTCAACCAGTTCCTAAATTTGGGATTTTTGTTCAAATATTTTGGGTAGATAAAACGCGCTATTCGTTCATGTAAATTCTCGAGTGGAATATCCAACAGGACTGGGGCGTGATCTGAAATACAAATTTCTGATATAGTAGGTTTTGCACCTAATTTATACAGGCTATCACTAGTCAAGATAAGATCAATCCTTGATAGAGATTTAGAATAGCTGGAGAAGCATGTTAAATTTCGGACATCTGGAAAGTGTTGTCTCCAGATGTCTCTCACTGCGAGATTTTGAAAGATAGTATTAAATAATTTGGATTCTAAATTATCTTTTCTTTTTTTTTTTTTTTTCTTTTTTTTAAGGATACTTCGTCTTAACCTGTCCAAAGGGTACCGCGGGGACATATTTAAGTCCCCTGCCACTATCAGATGCCCTTCCGACACCTGGAGGAACTGAGCTTGGAGAGACTCCCAAAATTTTGGATCGATAATATTGGGTGCATATAGATTACACACAGTGTAAATTGTATTTGCTAACTTTAATTTAAGAATCATAAAACGGCTATTTGGATCAATTATCGTATGTAAGATTTCATAGACTGTTTTTTTCCCTAGAAGAATTGCAACTCCTTTTTTTCTATTAATGGAAGAGGTAGCTATGACCTCTCCTACCCATACAGTTTTTATTTTCATGGATTCTTCTAAGTTTAAATGTGTTTCCTGTATAAATGCAAATGCAAAATGTTCTAATTTAATTTCTGTAAATGAGATATGATTGTTTTACGTTTTATGGGTGATACAATCCCCCCAACATTCCATTAAGTCAACCTAAGATAGTTATCCATAGTAAAATAAAACTAAAAAAACAAAAGAAAAAAAAAGGGGGTGGGGAGAAAGGGAAGCCCCCACCTCTCCGCCAAGGAGAGACTGATGCCAAAGCATCTGCAACTAGGTTGTTAAAGGGACATGAAACCCACATTTTTTCTTTCATGATTTAGAAAGAGAATGCAATTTTAAACATCTTTCTAATTTACTTCTATTATCTAATTTGTTTTATTCTCTTGATATTCTTTGTTGAAAAGCATATCTAGATATGCTCAGTAGCTGCTGATTGGTTGCTGCACATAGAAGCCATGTGTGATTGGCTCACCCATGTTCATTGCTTTTTCTTCAACTAAGGATATCTAAAAAATGAAGCAAAATAAATAATATAAGTAAATTGTAATGTTGTTTAAATTTGTATTCTCTATCTGAATTATGAAAAAAAAAATTGGGTTTAGTGGCCCTTTAAGACTGATTTTATTCAAACCTGAAACCATTAGATTAAATATAATACTCATAGCAAGCTTTCTGCCAACTTATTTATCCCCATACTCAGCTAGCTTTTTTTCTGCCTCTTGTGCGGAGTCATAGAATAGGGTTTGACCATCAAGTATTACCTTAACCCCTTAAGGACAATGCATTTTTCAATTTCTTTCCCTTAAAGGGCCACTAAACCCAAAATCTTTCTTTCATGATTCAGATAGAACATACAAATTTAAACAACATTACAATTTACTTCTATTATTTATTTTGCTTCATTTTTTAGATATCCTTATTTGAAGAAAAAGCAATGCACATGGGTGAGCCAATCACATGAGGCTTCTATGTGCAGCAACCAATCAGCAGCTACTGAGCATATCTAGATATGCTTTTCAGTAAAGAATATCAAGAGAATAAAACAAATTAGATACTAGAAGTAAATTAGAAAGATGTTTAAAATTGCATTCTCTTTCTAAATCATGAAAGAAAAAATGTGGGTTTCATGTCCCTTTAAGGACCAGGGCTATTTTTACATTTCTGCAGTGTTTGTATTTAGCTGCAATTTTCCTCTTACTCATTTACTGTACCCACACATATTGTATATCGTTTTTCTCGCCATTAAATGGACTTTCTAGATATACCATTATTTTCATCATATCTTATAATTTACCATAAAAAAATATAAAATATGATGAAAGAATGGAAAAAAACACACTTTTTCTAACTTTGACCGCCAAAATCTGTTGCACATCTACAACCTCCAAAAAACACCCATGCTAAATAGTTTCTAAATTTTGTCCTGAGTTTAGAAGTACTCAATGTTTACATGTTCTTTGCTTTTTTTTGTAAGTTATAGGGCAATAATACAAGTAGAACTTTTCTATTTCCAAACCATTAATTTTCAAAATTAGCGATAGTTACATTGGATCACTGATATCTGTCAGGAATCCTTGAATATACCTTGACATGTATATTTTTTTTTTTTTTAGACATCTAGGCCCATTTTGGTATATTTCATGCCACCATTTCACCGCCAAATGCGATCAAATAAAAAAAATTGTTCACTTTTTCACAAACTGTTTCACAAATCTGAGGTTTCTCACTGAAATTATTTACAAACAACCTGTGCAATTATGGCACAAATGGTTGTAAATGCTTCTCTGGGATCCCCTTTGTTCAGAAATAGCAGACATATATGGCTTTGGCGTTGCTTTTTGGTAATTAGAAGGCCGCTAAATGCCGCTGCGCACCACATTAGGCCCAGCAGTGAAGAGGTTAATTAGGTAGCTTGTAGGGTTAATTTTAGCTTTAGGGTAGTGTAGTAGACAACCCCAAGTATTGATCTAGGCCCATTTTGATATATTTCATGCTACCATTTCACCGCCAAATGCGATCAAATAAAAATTTTTTTCACTTTTTCACTAACTTTGGGTTTCTCACTGAAATTATTTACAAACAGCTTGTGCAATTATGGCACAAATGGTTGTAAATGGTTCTCTGGGATCCCCTTTGTTCAGAAATAGCAGACTTATATGGCTTTGGTATTGCTTTTTGGTAATTAGAATGCCGCTAAATGCTGCTGCGCACCAAACTTGTATTATGCCCAGCAGTGACGGGTTAATTAGGTAGCTTGTAGGGAGCTTGAAGGGTTAATTTTAGCTTTAGTGTAGAGAGCAGCCTCCCACCTGACACATCCCACCCCCTGATCCATCCCAAACAGCTCTCTTCCCTCCCCCACCCCACAATTGTCCCGCCATCTTAAGTACTGGCAGAAAGTCTGCCAGTACTAAAATAAAAGTTTTTTTTTTTAATTATTTAAAAAAAAATTAATCATATTCTGCTGTGCAGGATCCCCCCTTATCCTACAACCTCCCTGATCCCCCCCAAAGAGCTCTCTAACCCTCCCCCCACTAACTATTTTAAGTTAACTTTTTCTGTAGTGTAGCTGCCCCCCTCCATACCCTACCCCCTCCCCCTCCCAGATCACTCCCAGATCACCCCTCCTCTGCACCCACCACCCTCTCCCAGCAATCTCTCCAGCAAGGAAGGAAGTTCCCCAGCAATGGGCCGCCCACCCACCTCCCTGCAATGGCTCCCACCCACCAACAATCAGCACCATCACTGGCCGATGCAGAGAGGGCCACAGAGTGGCTCTATCTGCATTGGTGTGCCTAAAAAGGTATTGCAGCGATGCCTCAATATCTAAGTTTCACTGCAATACCTTGAAAGTGGCTGGAAGTGATCAGGATCTCTTCCAGCCACTTGAAACCCCTGATGATGTACAGGGTACGTTGCTGGTTTTTAAAGACCAGTTTGTGTAAGACGTACCCTGTACGACATGCGTCGTTAAGGGGTTAAGTCTGGCGGAATATATAACCGTAGCCTGCCAACCCGCCTTTATCATGTCATCAGACAGGAGAGATTTCTTTCCGACTCAAAGACATTTCATAGGAAAAGTCTTGAAATAGCAAGATTCTCGCTTCATTATACAGAATTGGCTGGTTTTTGCAAAAGTGTTGCAGGAACAATACCTTATCCTGATAGTTTAAATATTTAGCGATAATCGATCTAGATTTAAGGTGATTCTTTGAGAGTTCCAGGAGGCTCCCCAGTCTGTGGACTCTCTCAACTACAAAGGGTGACAAGTCGGGCGGGATATTTAGTAGAAAAACAGTTCTGTGGGAACACACAAAACAGAAGGGCGCCTCCTAGTGTAATATAGTTTACGATCAAATAAAAACAAGTATATACAGTATGTGCGCTAAAAAAGCTCAAGGGGATAATACTATTATGGCTTAATCTACTCCTAATTCAATAACACTTCATCTAAATTAATACAATAACAAATTATAGTATAAAATAATTTAAAACATAATTATATTTTATTGCATAAAATAACCTTTGTTATTTATTTCATAAATAAAATTGTGCAATACACACAACTATACATACACTCCAAGAAAGCACTGGTGCTTTAAATAGATGAATATGACCGGTCATATGTTAAAACATACTCTAGAAAAACACCAAAGGACTTGGTTGTATTTGATAAATGGATGATACTTTAAAAACCACCTTATATCTTCAGAATGTTAATGCTCAGATAAGAAGAAACGTCCCTTTAATAAAAGGTTGTTTATCTTATTGAAACCTTTAGTATTAGTCGTCTAGAAGGATTCAAATTCAGCAATGAATCAACAATGAAGTAGTCTCTCATAGGTTAATACTGACTGATTTAGTGACTTTTCTAACAACTGTCCAACGGTTCTCTCTCTTTAATCTTTTTCTTTATCTTAGATGTATAATCTTTAAATATGCCACACTGTGTCAGACTACTACACCTCTTAATGCCTACCTTTCTCTGGTTGTGAAGATTCACGTACGTTCGGTTCAGCACAGGTGTCTCTGTAGCTCTGAACAGTCAGCGCTTCCGGGCTCTGACGTTATTGTCAGCATGCGTGAGTATGGAAAGTAGTTCCGTGATGGTTGCTCTATAATATAGTTTACACCAAATATAATCAAACAAGAATGTAAGACAGGTACTCAAAATGGAAGCAGCACCCGCTTGTGCTTAGTAACACCTACTGGAATCTCTCAGTGTCCCAGCTCACTGCTCCTTAGATCCTGCACACCTCTGTCTGGGGCGTTTCCTCAAGGCAAAAACTCAGGCTCTCAGTCAAGTGAAAGTATAAAATCCACTTTTAATAAAATTCAGTATAAAACCATAGGGTACAGCAATCACCACTATGTAATAAAAATGTTGCAACGCGTTTATCAACTCTCACGCTGTTTCATCAGACATATAGACCCTAACTGAGAGCTCAGAGCTTTAAACTAAACTTAACCAATAAAAACACAGGTGTGTTATCCCACCTCCCTATACAGGTGTTACAGATAATAATTAGTTTTAAAATTAACTCTTCCTATACCCCACAACATTTTGTCAAAGAAATACAATGATAAGATTAACTATATATAATAAACAAAAATTAGTTATTAGTTTCCCTCATGTGTGTAGCAAAATAACCCTATTGGTTGATCTATATCCAATTGTTATAAAAGGTTGATTCCCCTGTTCACCGAAAAATTGCTACTTTGTGTTTTGTTTCTTGTTAGATTAACTAATGGCCCAATTGTTGATATATCGACTGTAAGAGCCTATTGCGATCGTAATTTAAACCTCCTTACTAACCTTATTGGTATGATGGCAAAGCATTCTTGATCCTCAGTAATGCTGGGTAATAACCAAAAACTTTGAGTGAAACTCATTGTATAAAGTGTTTGTTTACGTGTCTCCTATGCCTCATTGCTGATAGGTGGTCCTTTCTCTTGCTCTCCACCAATGGCGGTGTCCCACGTCATCATCTTAGGTGTAAACAAAATACGCCTACAAATCTCGTGTGTGTTCTGTTATTGTAACTGTCCTACATCTCTAACAGTAAAAAAGCTATCGAATTAGCAATGATAAATAAAAGTATGAATCAACAAAACTTAAACTTAATGTGATAATATGCTGTTATATTTTCTTAAAAAAACTAATAACAGTGCAATAGTAAGGATTTGTTTAACCTTCTCTTTCTCGTATCACAAATGAGAGGGAGGGCTTTACCAGAAGATACTCGATACAGAGTTGCAGCCTATGTATCATAGCAAGTTGCCTTTGAGTATGGCTATCTACCCCCCACACGCAGCACCAGTGGGAGGGGGGACTACCAAAGATGAATCTATAGCCTACAGGAGCCTATTCCACGAAATAACAATCATGGGGCTCAACAGTGACAAAGTTCTTAGAGCGCTGAATGGAATATTGCACTATGGGGTTTCTCCAAGCGAAAGCCGGCTCAGCTGCAGTCCTTACCCCGGTCACCAGGGCATCCGGCGCAATTTAACCGCCAATGGTTCAGCTGCAGGGAGCTGAGTGCTTGCAGAGCTTGACCTGTGTGCAAGCTCCTCCTCCGGAAAACCCCCTCCTTTTACCAATTAGAGGAAACTCTTAGTGTGAGACTGTTATATAAATACTTTCTGACATTCTAATTATATGTAAGTACTAAGGCATAACATAATACCAAGCCAAAAGATTTTTATATATATATATACACACTGCTCAAAAAAATAAAGGGAACACTAAAATAACACATCCTAGATCTGAATGAATTAAATATTCTAATTAAATACTTTGTTCTTTACATAGTTGAATGTGCTGACAACAAAATCACACAAAAATTAAAAAATGGAAATCAAATTTTTTAACCCATGGAGGTCTGGATTTGGAGTCACACTCAAAATTAAAGTGGAAAAACACACTACAGGTGGATCCAACTTTGATGTAATGTCCTTAAAACAAGTCAAAATGAGGCTCAGTAGTGTGTGTGGCCTCCACGTGCCTGTATGACCTCCCTACAACGCCTGTGCATGCTCCTGATGAGGTGGCGGATGGTCTCCTGAGGGATCTCCTCCCAGACCTGGACTAAAGCATCCACCAACTCCTGGACAGTCTGTGGTGCAACGTGAAGTTGGTGGATGGAGCGAGACATGATGTCCCAGATGTGCTCAATTGGATTCAGGTCTGGGGAACGGGTGGGCCAGTCCATAGCATCAATGCCTTCGTCTTGCAGGAACTGCTGACACACTCCAGCCACATGAGGTCTAGCATTGTCTTGCATTAGGAGGAACCCAGGGCCAACTGCACCAGCATATGGTCTCACAAGGAGTCTGAGGATCTCATCTCGATACCTAATGGCAGTCAGGCTACCTCTGGAGAGCACATGGAGGGCTGTTCGGCCCCTCAAAGAAATGCCACCCCACACCATTACTGACCTACTGCCAAACCGGCCATGCTGGAGGATGTTGCAGGCAGCAGAATGTTTTCCACGGCATCTCCAGACTGTCACGTCTGTCAAATGTGCTCAGTGTGCACCTGCTTTCATCTGTGAAGAGCACAGGGCGCCAGTGGCAAATTTGCCAATCTTGGTGTTCTCTGGCAAATGCCAAACGTCTTGCACGGTGTTGGGCTGTAAGCACAACCCCCACCTGTGGACGTCGGGCCCTCATACCCCCCTCATGGAGTCTGTTTCTGACTGTTTGAGCAGACACATGCACATTTGTGGCCTGCTTGAGGTCATTTTGCAGGCCTCTGGCAGTGCTCCTTCTGTTCCTCCTTGCACAAAGGCGGAGGTAGCGGTCCTGCTGCTGGGTTGTTGCCCTCCTATGGCCTCCTCCACGTCTCCTGATGTACTGGCCTGTCTCCTGGTAGCGCCTCCATGCTCTGGACACTACGCTGACAGACACAGCAATCCTTCTTGCCACAGCTCGCATTGATGTGCCATCCTGGATGAGCTGCACTACCTGAGCCACTTGTGTGGGTTGTAGACTCCGTCTCATGCTACTACTAGAGTGAAAGCACAGCCAGCATTCATAAGTGACCAAAACATCAGCCAGAAAGCATAGGAACTGAGAAGTGGTCTGTGGTCACCACCTGCAGAACTACTCCTTTATTGGGGGTGTCTTGCTAATTGCCTATAATTTCCACCTGTTGTCTATCCCATTTGCACAACAGCATGTGACATTGATTGTCACTCAGTGTTGCTTCCTAAGTGGACAGTTTGATTTCACAGAAGTGTGATTGACTTGGAGTTACATTGTGTATTTAAGTGTTCCCTTTATTTTTTTGAGCAGTGTATATGTATATATATATATATATATATATATATATATATATATATATATATATATACTGATTCCAGTTTTCAGCTATTACTATGGAACCTATAGATTTACCTACGCGTGTTGTAAACCTAACACAGAGGGTAGACTTACTCTCCCAGAGTTTAAGGTAGTTGCAACTTGAAAATCAAACCCTTCATATATTACTTAAAGAGACATTACAACCAAAACCTGACCTCACTGGGGAACCCCAGGTTAGCCCACCAGAAAAGTTCTCTGGGGAAAGAAGTCAGGTTCGTGAGTTCAAGAATGCCTGTTTTTTGCTTTTTCATTTGAAACCTCACACTTATGATACTAATAGACAAAAGGTACTAACGGTAACATCTTATTTAAGGGGTGAACCCAGCTCCTGGGCGAACGCTTATTTTGAGTCCAACGACCCTATACTGTAAGATATAAATGCTTTTTTTCAAGCAATGCCACATTTATACGAAGATCCATTCAAACAACAGACCGCAGGGACCTCTTTAAGACAGAATAACCGTCCTGTAGAGGATTATATAGAGCAGTTCAAGTGCTGAGCCAAGGATACAGAATGGAACAACGTATCACTCCGTAACCAGTTCAGTTTGGGACTATCAGAGACATTAAAAGATGATCTGGCAAAGATGGAAATACCCGGAAATGTAGACACACTGATGACTTTAGTTATATATATGGATCGCAGACTCAGAGAGCGTAAAACAGAAATATATACCACTCATCCACCTACTTATCACCCACATAGCTCTCACGTGGTGCAGGCTTCTTCTGTGCGGGCAATGGAGATTGGGTTTGTTAAAGGACCGTTAAAACCCGAAGAGAAGTCCAGGCGTAAACTACTGAATTTATGCATGTACTGTGCATCCACTGGCCATATAGTGAAGGACTGTCCGATACTCATCAAGAACAAGAAGGGTAAGCAATGTTGCTCAACGATATATCCTAAATGACTTTCAAATAACCCAACTTACTGTATGCTCTCTGTCTGTTTACAGTGGGATCAAACCTGGTTCTCAACCCAGACTATGACTGACTCAGGTGCCTGTGGGAACTTCATAAACAGGCAGATTGTGAATGATAATAAAATAGCCAATTACCGGATTCACCCAACCTTCCATGTCTCCCTCCTCAAGCCCTACATTCCCTCTCCCTCATCCTCCACGCTGATGCCACCTAACCCACCTTCCTTCTCTATTGGACCTTGGAGAGTATGAGGTTGCCAGTATACTGGATTCCAGATACCACCGCAGTACCCTTCAGTATTTAGTACACTGGATCTGAAGAGGATTCCTGGGAACCCTCTTCGAACCTTTCAACTCTGAAACTCGTCTCTTTGTTCCATAGGAGACATCCGGACAGACCCAAGCCTTGATCCGCTGAGCGGCTCCTTTGGGTGGGGTGTTATGTCATATATGGCCTGGCCCTTTAAGGTTTAGTTACCTTTTTTTCCCCCGACTGCCTATTTAAACCCGCCTCTTGCACTCAAACAGTGCTTGGTATTTTGATTTTGGCTGTTGCCTTATCATGCTCCCAAGCCTTTCTACAGTTCAGGATTGAACTTTCTACTTATACTGAACCTTTTGTGCTTTAAACCTTCCTAGAGAGTAATCTGCCAACTGTATTACAACTGTATTACATGTTCCTAATTGAATATAATTGTTTCTTTTCAGCGTATGTTACTTTCTCCTTGTCATCTGTTGCTGATTCAAAGACCTTATCCGGATCCTCTCCCAGTCCTGAGTACATCCAAGCCTGTCTAATGGATCCACTACCTACCTGACACTCCATTCAAGCTATATGCAGCTCCGTCATCTCTCCTCCATAGTGAGTTCACATCACATGACCGGACTCTCAGTTACAAGCTGCCGTTGCAGAGAAGAACTGCTACTTTGTTTCTGATTGTAATTCACTCAAGTACCATGTCAGGGTATCTGTGAGTAACATTAAATATCTACAGATGTATCATAAAATCTAATTTCTCATTTTTAAAAAAAAACTAATTTGATGTGAATTGGTCTCATAACAGACCAGCCCCAACCCCCCTTTTTCCTGATTAACAGAACATCTGAGAACAGAGGAATAGTGATGTCGCGAACTGTTCGTCGGAGAACAGTTCCCGGTGATCTTAGCTTGTTCGCGTTCGCCGCGGCGGGCGAACATATGCAATGTTCGATCCGCCCCCTATTCGTCATCATTGAGGAAACTTTGACCCTGTATCTCACAGTCTGCAGACACATTTCAGCCAATCAGCAGCAGACACTCCCTCCCAGACCCTCCCATCTCCTGGGCAGCAGCCATTTTAGATTCATTACGATCCTGCATTCTTAGTGAGAGGAGGTTTAGTGCTGCTGCTGGTGATTTTATAGGGAAATAGATAGCTAGGCTAGTGTATTCAGTGTCCACTACAGTCCTGAAGGACTCATCTAATCTCTGCTGTAAGGACAGCACCCCAAAAAGCCCTTTTTAGGGCTAGAACTTCAGCCTAAAAAGCCCTTTTTAGGGCTAGAACTTCAGTCGTTTTTTTTTGGGGGGGGGGTTTGTAATTTTATTTGCATTTGCCTGCCTGTCAGCCTGTGTGTGAGGCTCACAGCATATACTGTGATTAATTATTCTGTGCCACCACTTATATCTGGTTAACATTAGTGTAAATTTAAAAAAATAATAATTTTACATCATTTTACTAGTGTAATCTAATTTCATTTTCCATCAGGCCTGTGTGTCAGGCACACAGCATATACTGTGATTAATTGCTCTGTGCCACCACTTATATCTGGTTAACATTAGTGTAAATTTAAAAAAAAAAAAACTTTTACATCATTTTGCTAGTGTAATCTAATTTCATTTTCCACCAGGCCTGTGTGTCAGGCCCACAGCATATACTGTGATTAATAGCTCTGTTTTCCACCACTTATATCTGGTGTAACATTAGTGTAAATATTTTTTAAAAAAACTTTTACATCAGTCTGCTATTGTTATTTAATTTTAGTTGCCAGGCCAGCGTGCCACTAGTGCCAGCCT
Organism: Bombina bombina; assembly: GCF_027579735.1. Taxonomy (NCBI): domain Eukaryota; kingdom Metazoa; phylum Chordata; class Amphibia; order Anura; family Bombinatoridae; genus Bombina; species Bombina bombina. Next base: position 1,221,614,198 of record NC_069499.1, read on the forward strand.
GTGTAAGGGCCTAAGGGAACATTAGTGTAAATTTAAAAAAAAAAAAACTTTTACATAATTTTGCTAGTGTAATCTAATTTCATTTTCCATCAGGCCTGTGTGTCAGGCCCACAGCATATACTGTGCCTAATTGCTCTGTTTTCCACCACTTATATCTGGTGTAACATTAGTGTAAATTTAAAAAAAAAAACTTTTACATCATTTTGCTAGTGTAATCTAATTTCATTTTCCATCAGGCCTGTGTGTCAGGCCCACAGCATATACTGTGATTAATAGCTCTGTTTTCCACCACTTATATCTGTTGTAACATTAGTGTAAATTTAAAAAAAAAAAACTTTTACATCAGTCTGCTATTGTTATTTAATTTTAGTTGCCAGGCCAGCGTGCCACTAGTGCCAGCCTGTGTAAGGGCCTAAGGGAACATTAGTGTAAATTTAAAAAAAAAAAAACTTTTACATCATTTTGCTAGTGTAATCTAATTTCATTTTCCATCAGCCCTGTGTGTCAGGCCCACAGCATATACTGTGCCTAATTGCTCTGTTTTCCACCACTTATATCTGGTGTAACATTAGTGTAAATTTAAAAAAAAAACTTTTACATCATTTTGCTAGTGTAATCTAATTTCATTTTCCATCAGGCCTGTGTGTCAGGCCCACAGCATATACTGTGATTAATAGCTCTGTTTTCCACCACTTATATCTGTTGTAACATTAGTGTAAATTTAAAAAAAAAAAACTTTTACATCAGTCTGCTATTGTTATTTAATTTTAGTTGCCAGGCCAGCGTGCCACTAGTGCCAGCCTGTGTAAGGGCCTAAGGGAACATTAGTGTAAATTTAAAAAAAAAAAAACTTTTACATCATTTTGCTAGTGTAATCTAATTTAATTTTCCATCAGGCCTGTGTGTCAGGCTCACAGCATATACTGCGATTAATAGCTCTGATTTCCACCACTTATATCTGGTGTAACATTAGTGTAAATTTAAAAAAAAAAAACTTTTACATCAGTCTGCTATTGTTATTTAATTTTAGTTGCCAGGCCAGCGTGCCACTAGTGCCAGCCTGTGTGTCAGGCTCCCAGCATATACTGTGCCTACTTCCATCCTCAGTGCCATCACTCCTATCTGGTGTAACATTAGTTTAAATTTTGTAAAAAAAAACTTTTACATCAGTCTGCTAGTGTTATTTAATTGCAGTTGCCAGGCCAGCCTGCCACTTGTGCCAGCCTGTGTGTCAGGCTCCCAGCATATACTGTGCCTACTTCCATTCTCAGTGCCACCACTCCTATCTGGTGTAACATTAGTGTATCTTTTTTAAAAAAAAAACTTTTACATCAGTCTTCTAGTGTTATTTAATTTTAGTTGCCAGGCCAGCCTGCCACTAGTGCCAGCCTGTGTGTCAGGCTCCCAGCATATACTGTGCCTACTTCCATCCTCAGTGCCACCACTCATATCTGGTGTAACATTAGTGTCACTTTAAAAAAAAAAAAAACTTTTACATCAGTCTTCTAGTGTTATTTAATTGCAGTTGCCTGCCTGCCTGCCAGCGTGTGTGCCAGGCCCACTTTCCAACTAGTGCCACCAATCATATTTGTTATAACAGTAGTGTAAATATTTTAAATAAAAACTTTTTTGACTGTGAAACATCAGTCAGCTAGTGCAATTGAATTGCAGTTGCCTGCCTGCCAGCGTGTGTGCCAGGCCCACTTGCCAACTAGTGCCACCAATCATATTTGTTATAACAGTATTGTAAATATTTTTTTACATTTTTTTTTGACTGTGAAACATCAGTCAGCTAGTGTAATCTAATTGCAGTTGCCTGCCTGCCAGCGTGTGTGCCAGGCCCACTTGCCAACTAGTGCCACCAATCATATTTGTTATAACAGTAGTGTAAATATTTAAAAAAAACAACTTTTTTGACTGTGAAACATCAGTCAGCTAGTGCAATCTAATTGCAGTTGCCTGCCTGCCTGCGTGTGTGCCAGGCCCACTTGCCAACTAGTGCCACCAATCATATTTGTTATAACAGTATTGTAAATATTTTTGTAAAAAATGTTTGGACTGTGAAACATCAGTCAGCTAGTGTAATCTAATTGCAGTTGCCTGCCTGCCAGCGTGTGTGCCAGGCCCACTTGCCAACTAGTGCCACCAATCATATTTGTTATAACAGTAGTGTAAATATTTAAAAAAAAAACTTTTTTGACTGTGAAACATCAGTCAGCTAGTGCAATCTAATTGCAGTTGCCTGCCTGCCTGCCAGTGTGTTTGCCAGGCCCACTTGCCAACTACAGGGAGTGCAGAATTATTAGGCAAGTTGTATTTTTGAGGATTAATTTTATTATTGAACAACAACCATGTTCTCTATGAACCCAAAAAACTCATTAATATCAAAGCTGAATAGTTTTGGAAGTAGTTTTTAGTTTGTTTTTAGTTATAGCTATTTTAGGGGGATATCTGTGTGTGCAGGTGACTATTACTGTGCATAATTATTAGGCAACTTAACAAAAAACAAATATATACCCATTTCAATTATTTATTTTTACCAGTGAAACCAATATAACATCTCAACATTCACAAATATACATTTCTGACATTCAAAAACAAAACAAAAACAAATCAGTGACCAATATAGCCACCTTTCTTTGCAAGGACACTCAAAGGCCTGCAATCCATGGATTCTGTCAGTGTTTTGATCTGTTCACCATCAACATTGCATGCAGCAGCAACCACAGCCTCCCAGACACTGTTCAGAGAGGTGTACTGTTTTCCCTCCTTGTAAATCTCACATTTGATGATGGACCACAGGTTCTCAATGGGGTTCAGATCAGGTGCACAAGGAGGCCATGTCATTAGATTTTCTTCTTTTATACCCTTTCTTGCCAGCCACGCTGTGGAGTACTGGGACGCGTGTGATGGAGCATTGTCCTGCATGAAAATCATGTTTTTCTTGAAGGATGCAGACTTCTTCCTGTACCACTGCTTGAAGAAGGTGTCTTCCAGAAACTGGCAGTAGGACTGGGAGTTGAGCTTGACTCCATCCTCAACCCGAAAAGGCCCCACAAGCTCATCTTTGATGATACCAGCCCAAACCAGTACTCCACCTCCACCTTGCTGGCGTCTAAGTCGGACTGGAGCTCTCTGCCCTTTACCAATCCAGCCACTGGCCCATCAAGACTCACTCTCATTTCATCAGTCCATAAAACCTTACAAAAATCAGTTTTGAGATATTTCTTGGCCCAGTCTTGACGTTTCAGCTTGTGTGTCTTGTTCAGTGGTGGTCGTCTTTCAGCCTTTCTTACCTTGGCCATGTCTCTGAGTATTGCACACCTTGTGCTTTTGGGCACTCCAGTGATGTTGCAGCTCTGAAATATGGCCAAACTGGTGGCAAGTGGCATCTTGGCAGCTGCACGCTTGACTTTTCTCAGTTCATGGGCAGTTATTTTGCGCCTTGGTTTTTCCACACGCTTCTTGCGACCCTGTTGACTATTTTGAATGAAACGCTTGATTGTTTGATGATCAAGCTTCAGAAGCTTTGCAATTTTAAGAGTGCTGCATCCCTCTGCAAGATATCTCACTATTTTTGACTTTTCTGAGCCTGTCAAGTCCTTCTTTTGACTCATTTTGCCAAAGGAAAGGAAGTTGCCTAATAATTATGCACACCTGATATAGGGTGTTGATGTCATTAGACCACATCCCTTCTCATTACAGAGATGCACATCACCTAATATGCTTAATTGGTAGTAGGCTTTCAAGCCTATACAGCTTGGAGTAAGACAACATGCATAAAGAGGATGATGTGGTCAAAATACTCATTTGCCTAATAATTCTGCACTCCCTGTAGTGCCACCACTCATATTTGTTATAACAGTAGTGTAAATATTTAATTAAAAAACTTTTTTGACTGTGAAACACCAGTCTGCTATTGTAATCTAATTGAAGTTGCCTGCCTGCCAGCGTGTGTGCCAGGCCCACTTGCCAAGTTAGTGGCACCACTCATATTTGTTGTAACAGTAGTGTAAATATTTAAAAAAAAAAAAACTTTTTTGACTTTGAAATATCAGTCAGCTTGTGCAATCTAATTGCAGTTGCCTGCCTGCCAGCGTGTTTGCCAGGCCCACTTGCCAACTAGTGCCACCACTCATATTTATCATAACAGTAGTGTAAATATTTAATAAAAAAACTTTTTTGACTGTGAAACATCAGTCTGCTATTGTAATCTAATTGAAGTTGCCTGCCTGCCAGCGTGTGTGCTAGGCCCACTTGCCAAGTTAGTGGCACCACTCATATTTGTTGTAACAGTAGTGTAAATATTTAAAAAAAAAACTTTTTTGACTGTGAAACATCAGTCAGCTAGTGCAATCTAATTGCAGCTGCCTGCCTGCCAGCGTGTGTGCCAGTCCCACTTGCCAACTAGTGCCACCACTCATATTTGTTGTAACAGTAGTGTAAATATTTTAAAAAAAAACTTTTTTGACTGTGAAACATCAGTCTGCTATTGTAATCTAATTGAAGTTGCCTGCCTGCCAGCGTGTGTGCCAGGCCCACTTGCCAAGTTAGTGGCACCACTCATATTTGTTGTAACAGTAGTGTAAATATTTAAAAAAAAAAACTTTTTTGACTGTGAAACATCAGTCAGCTAGTGCAATATAATTGCAGTTGCCTGCCTGCCAGCGTGTTTGCCAGGCCCACTTGCCAACTAGTGCCACCACTCATATTTGTTATAACAGTAGTGTAAATATTTAATAAAAAAACTTTTTTGACTGTGAAACATCAGTCTGCTATTGTAATCTAATTGAAGTTGCCTGCCTGCCAGCGTGTGTGCCAGGCCCACTTGCCAACTAGTGCCACCACTCATATTTGTTGTAACAGTAGTGTAAATATTTAAAAAAAAAACTTTTTTGACTGTGAAACATCAGTCAGCTATTGCAATCTAATTGCAGTTGCCTGCCTGCCAGCGTGTGTGCCAGTCCCACTTGCCATCTAGTGCCACCACTCATATTTGTTGTAACAGTAGTGTAAATATTTAAAAAAAAAAAATTTTGACTGTGAAACATCAGTCAGCTAGTGCAATCTAATTGCAGTTGCCTGCCTGCCAGCGTGTTTGCCAGGCCCACTTGCCAAGTTAGTGGCACCACTCATATTTGTTGTAACAGTAGTGTAAATATTTAATAAAAAAACTTTGACTGTGAAACATCAGTCTGCTATTGTAATCTAATTGAAGTTGCCTGCCTGTCAGCGTGTGTGCCAGGCCCACTTGCCAAGTTAGTGGCACCACTCATATTTGTTGTAACAGTAGTGTAAATATTAAAAAAAAAACTTTTTTGACTGTGAAACATCAGTCTGCTATTGTAATCTAATTGAAGTTGCCTGCCTGCCAGCGTGTGTGCCAGGCCCACTTGCCAAGTTAGTGGCACCACTCATATTTGTTGTAACAGTAGTGTAAATATTAAAAAAAAACTTTGACTGTGAAACATCAGTCTGCTATTGTAATCTAATTGAAGTTGCCTGCCTGTCAGCGTGTGTGCCAGGCCCACTTGCCAAGTTAGTGGCACCACTCATATTTGTTGTAACAGTAGTGTAAATATTTTAAAAAAAAACTTTTTTGACTGTGAAACATCAGTCAGCTAGTGCAATATAATTGCAGTTGCCTGTCTGCCAGCGTGTTTGCCAGGCCCACTTGCCAACTAGTGCCACCACTCATATTTGTTATAACAGTAGTGTAAATATTTAATAAAAAAACTTTTTTGACTGTGAAACATCAGTCTGCTATTTTAATCTAATTGAAGTTGCCTGCCTGCCAGCATGTGTGCCAGGCCCACTTGCCAACTAGTGCCACCAATCATATTTGTTGTAACAGTAGTGTAAATATTTAAATTAAAAAAATTTTGGACTGTGAAACATCAGTCTGCTATTGTAATCTTATTGCATTTGCCTGCCTGCCAGCGTGCCAGGCCCACTTGCCAAGTTAGTGGCACCACTCATATTTGTTGTAACAGTAGTTTAAATATTTTAAAAATAAACATTTTTGACTGTGAAACATCAGTCTGCTTTTTTTGTGTCAGGCTCACAGTGTATACTGTGCCCACTTGCCCAGTGCCACCACTCATATCTTGTTTAATAGTAGTGTAAGTGTACATTTAAAAAAAATAAACATTTTGGATTGTGAAACATCAGTCTGCTTTTTTGTGTCAGGCTCACAGCATATACTGTGCCCACTTGCCCAGTGCCACCACTTATATCTTGTTTAATATTAGTGTAAGTGTACTTTTTAGAAAAAAAAACTTTTTGGATTGTGAAACATCAGTCTGCTTTTTTGTGTCAGGCTCACAGCGTATACTGTGCCCACTTGCCCAGTGGCACCACTCATATTTTGTTTAATAGTAGTGTAAGTGTACATTTAAAAAAAAATGACAGGCAGAGGCAGGCCACCCCGCAGGTGCCGTCGTGGTCGTGGTGCTGTGATTCCCTTTGACCCTACAACTATGCACAGTGTTCAGAGGCCACGTGCCATGAACGCAAAAAGTTCTGAGGAGGACCTAGTTGAATGGCTAACACAGGACACCCAATCTTCTACAGCTTCCGCTCCTAACCTTGACGCACCATCCACCTCCAGCGTAGCTTCGGGCAACTCTCAAGTGACCAGTGCCACTCGCCCGCCTGCCGCCACCACCAACACTAGCACCACAGCCGCTTCACTTGATCTGTCAGAGGAGTTATTGACACATCATTTGGAAGAAATGAGTGATGTGCAACCATCATTGACAGAGGATGTAGATAACAGTGATATGTCTCAGTCAGGCAGCATTACAGACATGGACGTACGATGTGATGATGATGATGTTGTACCCGCTGCTGCTTCCTTTGTTGATTTGTCAGATACAAGTGAAGCGGTTGATGATGATGCGTCCGTGGATGTCACGTGGGTGCCCGCTAGAAGAGAAGAAGAAGAGGGGGAAAGTTCAGATGGGGAGACAGAGAGGAGGAGGAGGAGACGAGTTGGAAGTAGGGGGAGGTCGTCGCAAGGAGCTAGTGGCACAGTCAGACAGCATGCATTGGCACCCGGGGTCAGCCAGACAGCACGCCAATCAACGCATGCTGTTGCCACCACCAGAATGCCGTCATCGCAGAGCTCAGCAGTGTGGCATTTTTTTTGTGTGTCTGCCTCTGTAAGGGTTACTGTGCCTTTAAATAATTTTACCTGTTAATTGGGTAATTCCCCTTTAAATAGCAAGAACAACTAAGCATCATTGCTTAGTTATTCTAATTCGTTTCTACGAACACCTGAGTGCCAAGCCTCATTTCCAAGTTCAGCAAGGTGAAACTCTCATCTCTGCACGAGTAAGCTGTGTCACTATCAGCTCTCTACTACAGGACAGGATTCCTTTGTTACCTTCCTTCACCAACTAACCGGGGATTAAGTATTTCGACCTGGCAAGCTGTACTTTACTTCTAATCCTTAACAGCAAGTATTTACCCTTTGCTTTGTTATTACCTTCCACGCAGCATTGAACTACATTTCCCAGAAGGCCTCTGGACTGAATCTGGAACTTCCGGTTAACACAGATCAGTGTCTCACAGCACAGCTCAACACCGGAGTGCTGACAGGTAACAGGGATAACTCTCTGCTGGGAATTAAGGTATCAATTTTGACAGAACATCTATCTTGGCCTAATACGTTATTCTGGGAATCTGATAAGCATAACAACATCTCTGCTAAATCGATGTATTGTGAAACTGTTTAGCAAAACTACTCAGCTTTTATACTTTATAAATGACTGTGATAATCTAATGAAATCTCTGCTTATATTTGATCTCCTCAGTTGTTTTTCACAAAAGGATAGCTAGGTTAATTTCCTCTCATTCCTGATTATTAGTTACTCTGAATTCAACATATCTTTGCTATTCTTTATATATATTAACTCTATCAGAACCACATTAGTTTTGGTTCTTATGAAGCAATCATTCTAGATTAACTCACTGCTGTATCAGATTGCCTTAGAGAAATTGGGTACTCATTACTAGCAGTGATACAAACATATTATAATATCTGTATCTTGTGTTCCTTTATTGGATATTCCTTACATAATAACTAAGCCAAAAAGATGGAACTGGAACCAACAGATATCCCACAAATCATTTATAACCTGTCACAGAAAGTTGATCAACTTGCACAAGCAGTCCATGATGTGCAAATTGAGAATCAATCTTTAAGAGCTATATAAAGGGATTCTATAAGTCTTAGACCAGCACAACAGGAGAATACCCCAGAACCCCAGGTTATGTTACCAGAACCCTTTTCTGGAAACCGTAAACTCTATAGACAGTTAAAAAATTCTTGTCAACTCTTGTTCCAATTAAAACCCAGAACATACCCAACTGAGAGGGTTAAGGTTCTGAGTATTATTTCATTCATGAAAGGTGAACCCCGCTCATGGGCGGATAATCTATGTGAGACTGAAGATCCGCTATTGGGATCACTAGAAGAATTTTTTGAAGCTCTAGATAACCTATATCAAGACAAAGATGTGCAATTAACTGCAGAATCCTCCATGAGGAATCTTAAACAGGCTAAGAGGCCAGTCGAGGACTATGTCGCTGACTTTAAGCTATATGCATCTGACTCCCAATGGAGCCAAGTTGCACTTCGCAACCAGTTCAGACTTGGTCTTGCTGATAGTCTCAAGGATGAGCTTGCCAGAGTCGAATTACCTAAATCTCTGGAAGCATTAATGAGAACAACCACACTGTTAGATCGCAGACTACGTGAAAGACGTGCTGAACAATTTAACTCTGATGTTCGTCCGAAAGTTTATTCGGGACAAAGCTCACGAGACCTACCTACAACCTCAAAAGCGGCTGAACAACCTATGGAGATAGGTATAGCCCGAGGTCCGCTCACACCTGAAGAAAGACTTCGACGTAGGATTAAATCCTTATGTATGTACTGTGCCAACCCACAACATACCGTCCATGATTGTCCTATCCTCCAAAAGAACAAACGCAGTAAGTCTGGTTATACTTGTACTACATTATTGAATGTACATAACCCAGCTTATTTCACTCTGTCCCTCTCTCTACAGTGGGATCAAAGACACCTGACGATTGACGGGATTATAGATTCAGGAGCCTACGGCAACTTTATTGATTTGCAAATTGTTAAATCTAATAAGATCCCCCTTATTCGCAAAACAAAACCTATATGTGTCCGTGTGATTGATGGTTCACCCATAACTACTGGTCCTGTTACACATCAAACCATACCCTTTCACATGTCCTCATTTGGTCATAGCAAATTCATTTCATTTGATGTTTTACCCTCTCCAAACTATCCTGTAGTATTAGGAATTAACTGGTTGCAACAACATAATCCACTTATACAATGGTTACCTGCACATATTGAGTTTAACTCAAAATTCTGTATTGAACATTGCACAAAAAAACAAAATTGTCTAAATATTGAGTCATCAGAATCTCCAATTCCTACGGAGTATTCTAAATTCCAGGATGTATTTAGCAAGACTGAAGCTGAAAACCTACCACCTCATAGACAGTACGACTGTCCCATCGATTTACAGCCCGGAGCAGCCATCCCATATGGTCACCTTTATCCACTCAGTCAGCCGGAACTTGAACATCTTAAGGCTTACCTGGAAGAAAACCTCAGGAAGGGGTTTATTAGACCATCTACTTCCCCAGCAGGAGCTGGCATTTTCTTTGTGCGCAATAAGGATTCTACTATCAGACCTATCATCGATTACCGACAATTGAATAAGGTAACGATCAAAAATCGCTATCCGCTACCGCTTATACCAGAGCTCATTGAGCGTCTGTCAGAAGCCACCATATACACCAAATTGGATTTAAGAGGAGCCTACAACCTCATCAGGATTAAAGAAGGGCATGAGTGGCTAACTGCTTTTAGAACCCGATATGGCTTATATGAATACCTGGTTATGCCATTTGGGTTGTGTAATGCCCCTGCCACATTTCAGCACTTCATTAATGATATCTTTCACAATCTCTTGGATACTAGTGTTGTTATATATTTGGACGACATTTTAATTTATTCAAAGAATTATACTGATCACGTAGATCATGTAACAGAAGTACTCCGACGATTAAGATTACACAAACTATATGCGAAACCTGAAAAATGTTTGTTCCATACTGACAAAGTAACTTTCCTGGGATACAATTTATCCCCAACTGGCATAGAAATGCAACAAGAAAAGGTTGAGGCTGTTTCCAATTGGGAAATACCTAAAACCAGGAAAGACCTTCAGAGATTCCTGGGTTTCTCAAATTATAATAGGAAGTTTATTAGAGACTTCTCAAAAGTTGCTAAACCTCTAACAAAGTTGACCAGTATATCTATTCCATTTCAATGGACTTCAGAAGCTGATGTAGCGTTTAACACCTTAAAGAGCCTTTTTACTACAGCACCCATTCTGACATTTCCAAATCCTTCGTTCTATTATATCTTACAAGTCGATTCCTCTGATTTCGCCATTGGGGCTGTATTATCTCAACAAAAGGATCTCATTAGTCCCTTACACCCCATCTCTTATTATTCCAAAGTTATGACACCAGCAGAGAGGAATTATCCGATCGGAGACAAAGAACTTCTTGCTATAAAACAGGCTCTTGAATACTGGAGACATCTTTTGGAAGGTACTAAACATCCTATCAAGATTTACACTGACCATAAAAACCTCCAATATTTACAATCAAACAAAACATTATCCGCAAGACAAGTTCGTTGGAGCCTCTACTTTTCTAGATTCTCTTTTAACATTATTTATAGACCAGCGAATAAAAATGGGAAGGCGGATGCGCTTTCAAGGTTACCTCAGAAACCTGAACCCCAAAACTATCCAACAGAGATTATTCCTAAACACCATTTCATTGGTCTCACTGACACCTTTATATCAGATCTAAAAAGGCATACCAGTCAAGAGACCGATCAAGATCCCTCTACACATCAAATCAAGTCTGGGATTTACTATCACAAAGGGAGGATCTATGTACCTGTATCACTGAGACTAACACTTCTACAGATCCATCACGATACTCCCCTTTCGGGACACCCTGGAATCCAACGCACTCTTGAGTTACTCAAGAGGTCTTTTTGGTGGCCAAAGATGAGAGAGAGCGTTCAACAACACATTCAAACTTGCATTATATGCAACACATCCAAACCAGAGAGAAAACCTCCGTACGGATTACTCATGTCACTTCCTATACCCACCAAACCATGGCAACATCTATCGATGGACTTTATCGTTGACTTACCACCATCAAAAAATCAAACTACGATTTTTGTGGTAGTAGACATTTTCACAAAAATGGCCCATTTCCTACCTTTTCACAAATTGCTGACCTCCGCTGAAACATCTCAATTGTTCCTAGACAACATAGTAAAACTTCACGGAATACCTTCTATCCTCACAACAGATAGAGGTACACAGTTCACCTCTAGGTTTTGGTCAAAATTATGTGATCTCACTCAAATAGATCATAGATTCTCTACCTCATTCCATCCACAAACAAATGGCCAGGCAGAACGTGTAAATCAGTGGTTGGAACAATACATAAGATGGTTTTGTTCCTTCCATCAAAACAATTGGGTTGACTTCATATCTACCGCTGAGTTCGCTTACAATAACTCTGTAAATTCATCAACAAAACTCACACCATTTTTTGCTAACTATGGATATCATCCCACCTTTCTACTGGACTCAAATGACGACTTAAATTTTCCTCTGGTAGATGAATTACACAATTCACTGGTTGACAATTTCAACTTCATTCACCAGAATATTGAGAACTCGCAAGCTGCACAAAAGAAGTTTTATGATTTACGCAGAAGATCCCCTCCAAATTACTCCATCGGAGAAAAGGTTTGGTTGTCCACAAAAAACCTGAAACTACAATTACCCAGTAAAAAGTTGGCAAGTCTTTTTATCGGTCCCTATCGCATTAAGGGGATAGTCAATCAAAATGCTGTCACTCTCGAACTTCCTGATACCCTTCGTATTCACCCAACTATACATGTGTCACTTCTAAAGCCTTATATGGAGCAGAGAGTTACCAACGTTCTACTACTTCCTCCTCCACTTCTCCTCGACCCAGATGAGTTCGAAGTTCAATCCATTTTGGACTCCAGATTGCGTCAGGGTACCTTACAATATCTTATTCGGTGGAAGAATTTCTCTTCCGATGAAGATTCTTGGGAACCTGCTTCTAATATCAATGCTCCCAGGTTGATCTCTTCTTTTCATCGCCGTCACCCCGACAGACCTCGTCCAACCGCTGTGGAACAGCGTCCTTGAGTGGGGGGTCCTGTAAGGGTTACTGTGCCTTTAAATCATTTTACCTGTTAATTGGGTAATTCCCCTTTAAATAGCAAGAACAACTAAGCATCATTGCTTAGTTATTCTAATTCGTTTCTACGAACACCTGAGTGCCAAGCCTCATTTCCAAGTTCAGCAAGGTGAAACTCTCATCTCTGCACGAGTAAGCTGTGTCACTATCAGCTCTCTACTACAGGACAGGATTCCTTTGTTACCTTCCTTCACCAACTAACCGGGGATTAAGTATTTCGACCTGGCAAGCTGTACTTTACTTTTAATCCTTAACAGAAAGTATTTACCCTTTGCTTTGTTATTACCATCCACGCAGCATTGAACTACATTTCCCAGAAGGCCTCTGGACTGAATCTGGAACTTCCGGTTAACACAGATCAGTGTCTCACAGCACAGCTCAATACCGGAGTGCTGACAGGTAACAGGGATAACTCTCTGCTGGGAATTAAGGTATCAATTGTGACAGAACATCTATCTTTGCCTAATACGTTATTCTGGGAATCTGATAAGCTTAACAACATCTCTGCTAAATCGATGTATTGTGAAACTGTTTAGCAAAACTACTCAGCTTTTATACTTTATAAATGACTGTGATAATCTAATGAAATCTCTGCTTATATTTGATCTCCTCAGTTGTTTTTCACAAAAGGATAGCTAGGTTAATTTCCTCTCATTCCTGATTATTAGTTACTCTGAATTCAACATATCTTTGCTATTCTTTATATATATTAACTCTATCAGAACCACATTAGTTTTGGTTCTTATGAAGCAATCATTCTAGATTAACTCACTGCTGTATCAGATTGCCTTAGAGAAATTGGGTACTCATTACTAGCAGTGATACAAACATATTATAATATCTGTATCTTGTGTTCCTTTATTGGATATTCCTTACAGCCTCTGACAACAGCGATGCCATTTGCAACCTGTGCCAAAAGAAACTGAGTCATGGGAAGTCCAACACCCACTTAGGTACAACTGCTTTGCGAAGGCACATGGTCTCACATCACAAACGCCGATGGGATGAACACATGAGTAGAAGCAGCACACAAACTCAAAGCCGCCATCCTCCTCCTGGTCCAGCATCTTCAGTCACGTCAACCACTGCTGTCCTCCTCGCCCCCTCTCAACCATCTGCCACTCAGTCTCTCTTACGTAGCAGTTCCTGGTCATTTGCCCACAGTCAGGTGTCTGTCAAGGACATGTTTGAGTGTAAGAAGCCAATTTCCCAAAGTCACCCCCTTGCCCGGCATCTGACAGCTGGCTTGTCTGATCTCTTAGCCCGCCAGCTTTTACCATAAAAGCTGGTGGAGTCTGAGGCGGTCAAAAAATTTGTAGCTATTGTGACACCGCAGTGGAAGGTACCCGGCCGAAATTTCTTTTCACAAAAGGCAATCCCCAACCTGTACTCGATTGTGCGAAAGGAAGTAATGGCATGTCTGGCACACAGTGTTGGGGCAAGGGTCCATCTGACCACTGATAGCTGGTCTGCAAAGTATGGTCAGGGCAGGTATATCACCTACACTGCGCATTGGGTAAACCTGCTGACGGCTGACAAGCATGTAATGCGTGGCTCTGCAGAGGAGTTGGTGACACCGCCACGACTTGCAGGCAGGCCTGCTGCTACCTTCTCTACTCCTCCTACTCCATCCTCTTAGATAACCTCTTCCTCAGCTGAATCCTCTTTTGTTGCTGCGTCTTGCTCCACATCAACGGCACCCCCCCAGCTCCCCAGGTACTATTCAACATCCCAGATATGGCAGTGTCACTCCGTATTGGGGTTGACTTGCCTGAAAGCCGAGAGTCACACCGCACCAGCACTCCTGTCCGCCCTGAACGCACAGGTGGATCAGTGGCTGACTCCGCACCAACTGGAGATTGGCAAAGTTGTTTCTGACAATGGAAGTAATTTGGTGGCGGCATTGAAATTGGGCAAGTTCACACATGTGCTGTGCATGGCACATGTGTGTAATTTGATTGTACAATGCTTTGTGCATAAGTACTCAGGCTTACAGGACGTCCTGAAGCAGGCCAGGAAGGTGTGTGGCCATTTCAGGCATTCCTACACGGCCATGGTGCACTTGTCAGATATCCAGCGACAAAACAACCTGCCAGTGAGGCGCTTGATTTGCGACAGCCCGACACGTTGGAATTCAACACTCCTAATGTTCGACCGCCTGCTACAACAAGAAAAAGCTGTTAACGAGTATTTGTATGACCGGGGTGCTAGGACAGCCTTTGGGGAGCTGGGGATTTTTTTGCCACGTTACTGGACGCTCATGCGCAATGCCTGTGGGCTTATGCGTCCTTTTGAGGAGGTGACAAACCTAGTCAGTCACACCGAAGGCATCATCAGCGACATCATACCATTTGTTTTCTTCCTGGAGCGTGCCCTGCGAAGAGTGCTGGATCAGGCCGTAGATGAGCGTGAAGAGGAAGAGTTGTGGTCTCCATCACCACCAGAAACAGCCTTATCAGCATCGCTTGCTGGACCAGCGGCAACACAGGAAGAGGATTGTGAGGAAGAGGAGTCAGAGGAGGAATGTGGCTTTGAGGAGGAGGAGGAAGACCAAGCACAGCAGGCATCCCAGGGTGCTCGTTGTTGTCACCTATCTGGTACCCGTGGTGTTGTACGTGGCTGGGGGGAAGAAGATACCTTCAGTGACATCAGTGAGGACGAGGAACGGGACATGATTAGCTCGGCATCCAACCTTGTGCAAATGGGGTCCTTCATGCTGTCGTGCCTGTTGAGGGACCCTCGTATAAAAAAGCTGAAGGAGAACGACCTGTACTGGGTGTCCACGCTACTAGACCCCTGGTATAAGCATAAAGTGACTGAAATGTTACCAAATTCCCGCAAGTCGGAAAGGATGGAGCAGTTCAAAAATAAATTAAAAAGTATGCTTTACACAGCGTATAAGGGTGATGTCACAGCACAACGGGAATCTAACAGGGGAAGAGATGAAAGTAATCCTCCCGCGACCACGCCGGCAAGGACAGGACGCTTTCCAGACGTGTTGTTGATGGAGGACATGCAGACCTTTTTAACTCCTATGCAAAGCCACAGCCCTTCGGGATCCAGCCTCAGAGAAAGACTCAAACGACAGGTAGCAGACTACCTCGCATTAACTGCGGATCTCGACACTCTGAGGAGCGATGGACCCCTTGACTACTGGTTGTGCAGGCTTGACCTGTGGCCGGAGCTATCCCAATTTGCAATCGAACTTCTGGCCTGCCCCGCTTCAAGTGTCCTGTCAGAAAGGACCTTCTGGCCTGCCCTGCGAAGAGTGCTGGATCAGGCCGTAGATGAGCGTGAAGAGGAAGAGTTGTGGTCTCCATCACCACCAGAAACAGCCTTATCAGCATCGCTTGCTGGACCAGCGGCAACACAGGAAGAGGATTGTGAGGAAGAGGAGTCAGAGGAGGAATGTGGCTTTGAGGAGGAGGAGGAAGACCAAGCACAACAGGCATCCCAGGGTGCTCGTTGTTGTCACCTATCTGGTACCCGTGGTGTTGTACGTGGCTGGGGGGAAGAAGATACCTTCAGTGACATCAGTGAGGACGAGGAACGGGACATGATTAGCTCGGCATCCAACCTTGTGCAAATGGGGTCTTTCATGCTGTCGTGCCTGTTGAGGGACCCTCGTATAAAAAAGCTGAAGGAGAACGACCTGTACTGGGTGTCCACGCTACTAGACCCCTGGTATAAGCATAAAGTGACTGAAATGTTACCAAATTCCCGCAAGTCGGAAAGGATGGAGCAGTTCAAAAATAAATTAAAAAGTATGCTTTACACAGCGTATAAGGGTGATGTCACAGCACAACGGGAATCTAACAGGGGAAGAGATGAAAGTAATCCTCCCACGACCACGCCGGCAAGGACAGGACGCTTTCCAGACGTGTTGTTGATGGAGGACATGCAGACCTTTTTAACTCCTATGCAAAGCCACAGCCCTTCGGGATCCAGCCTCAGAGAAAGACTCAAACGACAGGTAGCAGACTACCTCGCATTAACTGCGGATCTCGACACTCTGAGGAGCGATGGACCCCTTGACTACTGGTTGTGCAGGCTTGACCTGTGGCCGGAGCTATCCCAATTTGCAATCGAACTTCTGGCCTGCCCCGCTTCAAGTGTCCTGTCAGAAAGGACCTTCAGTGCAGCAGGAGGCATTGTCACTGAGAAGAGAAGTTGCCTAGGTCAAAAAAGTCTTGATTATCTCACCTTTATTAAAATGAATGAGGGATGGATCCCGAAGGGACTGACATTGTGCGATACATTAGAGTAAAAAAGGCCTGATGAGATGAGCTGCCTTGGGCTACAAATGGTACACACGCTGCTGTATTTTATCTTCGAATGCCGGATGACTTGCGTGACTTATCCGCCAACAACTAGGGTTCAAGCCACAATGTTTTAGGGCACTTTCTAATTGTCAAACAAACATTAATTTTTCTAGCCACTGCTACAGCAGCGGCTGCAACAATACCTTATTTTTCAGGCATTTGTACATGCCTAATTTTTCTGGCCTCTGGTGCTGCACTGTGGCTACAAAACCCAAACCAAAAAAAAAAGGCACATAACAGTGATTAAACTGTTAAGAATAGTACTACTTAACACACCACTCACATCTGGTGGCACAGTAGATTGCACGCGCAGTGCCCCAAATTTGAAGTAGGAGGACCGACCAAGCATCTTTTTCCATCTCCCAGTTCCTAAAAATGTTCTCCGGGTTCCTAAAATCGATGCCATACCTGTACTCGATTGTGCAAAACGATGGCATATGTGGTATTTCATGCTGTTGTGCCTGTTGAGGGTTTTGGGACCCTCGTATAAAAAGGCTGAAGGAGAACGACCTGTACTGGGTGTCCAAGCATCTTTTTCCATCTCCCGGTTCCTAAAAATTATCTCCGGGTTCCTAAAATCGATGCCATATCTGTACTCGATTGTGCAAAAGGATGGCATATGTGGTGTTTCATGCTGTTGTGCCTGTTGAGGGTCGGGGACACCCGTATAAAAAGGCTGAAGGAGAACGACCTGTACTGGGTGTCCAAGCATCTTTTTCCATCTCCCGGTTCCTACAATTTATCTCCGGGTTTCTAAAATCGATGCCATACCTGTACTCTATTGTGCAAAAGGATGGCATATGTGGTGTTTCATACTGTTGTGCCTGTTGAGGGTCGGGGACACTCGTATAAAAAGGCTGAAGGAGAACGACCTGTACTGCGTGTCCAAGCATCTTTTTCCATCTCCCGGTTCCTAAAAATTATCTCCGGGTTCCTAAAATCGATGCCATACCTGTACTCTATTGTGCAAAAGGATGGCATATGTGGTATTTCATGCTGTTGTGCCTGTTGAGGGTCGGGGACACCCGTATAAAAAGGCTGGAGGAGAACGACCTGTACTGGGTGTCCAAGCATTTTTGTCCATCTCCCGGTTCCTAAAAATTATCTCTGGGTTCCTAAAATCGATGCCATACCTGTACTCTATTGTGCAAAAGGATGGCATATGTGGTATTTCATGATGTTGTGCCTGTTGAGGGTCGGGGACCCTCGTATAAAAAGGCTGAAGGAGAACGACCTGTACTGGGTGTCCAAGCATGTTTTTTCAATTTCCCGGTTCCTAAAAATGATCTCCAGGTTCTTAAAATTGATGCCATACCTGTACTCTATTGTGCAAAAGGATGGCATATGTGGTGTTTCATGCTGTTGTGCCTGTTGAGGGTCGAGGACATTCGTATAAAAAGGCTGAAGGAGAACGACCTGTACTGGGTGTCCAAGCATCTTTTTCCATCTCCCGGTTCCTAAAAATTATCTCCGGGTTTCTAAAATCGATGCCATACCTGTACTCTATTGTGCAAAAGGATGGCATATGTGGTGTTTCATGCTGTTGTGCCTGTTGAGGGTCGGGGACACTCGTATAAAAAGGCTGAAGGAGAACGACCTGTACTGGGTGTCCAAGCATCTTTTTCCATCTCCTGGTTCCTAAAAATTATCTCCGGGTTTCTAAAATCGATGCCATACCTGTACTCTATTGTGCAAAAGGATGGCATATGTGGTGTTTCATGCTGTTGTTCCTGTTGAGGGTCGGGGACACCCGTATAAAAAGGCTGAAGGAGAACGACCAGTACTGGGTGTCCAAGCATCTTTTTTCATCTCCCGGTTCCTAAAAATTATCTCCGGGTTCCTAATATCGATGCCATACCTGTACTCTATTGTGCAAAAGGATGGCATATGTGGTGTTTCATGCTTTTGTGCCTGTTGAGGGTCGGGGACACTCGTATAAAAAGGCTGAAGGAGAACGACCTGTACTGGGTGTCCAAGCATCTTTTTCCATCTCCTGGTTCCTAAAAATTATCTCCAGGTTTCTAAAATCGATGCCATACCTGTACTCTATTGTGCAAAAGGATGGCATATGTGGTGTTTCATGCTGTTGTTCCTGTTGAGGGTCGGGGACACCCGTATAAAAAGGCTGAAGGAGAACGACCAGTACTGGGTGTCCAAGCATCTTTTTCCATCTCCCGGTTCCTAAAAATTATCTCCGGGTTCCTAATATCGATGCCATACCTGTACTCTATTGTGCAAAAGGATGGCATATGTGGTGTTTCATGCTTTTGTGCCTGTTGAGGGTCAGGGACACTCGTATAAAAAGGCTGAAGGAGAACGACCTGTACTGGGTGTCCAAGCATCTTTTTCCATCTCCCGGTTCCTAAAAATTATCTCCGGGTTTCTAAAATCGATGCCATACCTGTACTCGATTGTGCAAAAGGATGGCATATGTTGTATTTCATACTGTTGTGCCTGTTGAGGGTCGGGGACACTCGTATAAAAAGGCTGAAGGAGAACGACCTGTACTGGGTGTCCAAGCATCTTTTTCCATCACCCAGTTCCTAAAAATTATCTCCGGGTTTCTAAAATCGATGCCATACCTGTACTCTATTGTGCAAAAGGATGGCATATGTGGTGTTTCATGCTGTTGTGCCTGTTGAGGGTCGGGGACACTCGTATAAAAAGGCTGAAGGAGAACGACCTGTACTGGGTGTCCAAGCATCTTTTTCCATCTCCCGGTTCCTAAAAATTATCTCTGGGTTCCTAAAATCGATGCCATATCTGTACTCTATTGTGCAAAAGGATGGCATATGTGGTGTTTCATGCTGTTGTGCCTGTTGAGGGTCGGGGACACTCGTATAAAAAGGCTGAAGGAGAACGACCTGTACTGGGTGTCCAAGCATCTTTTTCCATCTCCTGGTTTCTAAAAATTATCTCCGGGTTTCTAAAATCGATGCCATACCTGTACTCTATTGTGCAAAAGGATGGCATATGTGGTGTTTCATGCTGTTGTGCCTGTTGAGGGTCGGGGACATCCGTATAAGAAGGCTGAAGGAGAATGACCAGTACTGGGTGTCCAAGCATCTTTTTCCATCTCCCGGTTCCTAAAAATTATCTCCGGGTTCCTAAAATCGATGCCATACCTGTACTCTATTGTGCAAAAGGATGGCATATGTGGTGTTTCATGCTGTTGTGCCTGGTGAGGGTCGGGGACACCCGTATAAAAAGGCTGAAGGAGAACGACCTGTACTGGGTGTCCAAGCATCTTTTTCCATCTCCCGGTTCTTAAAAATTATCTCCGGGTTCCTAAAATCGATGTCATACCTGTACTCTATTGTGCAAAAGGATGGCATATGTGGTATTTCATGCTGTTGTGCCTGTTGAGGGTCGGGGACCCTCGTATAAAAAGGCTGAAGGAGAACGACCTGTACTGGGTGTCCAAGCATGTTTTTTCAATTTCCCGGTTCCTAAAAATTATCTCCAGGTTCTTAAAACCGATGCCATACCTGTACTCTATTGTGCAAAAGGATGGCATATGTGGTGTTTCATGCTGTTGTGCCTGGTGAGGGTCGGGGACACCCGTATAAAAAGGCTGAAGGAGAACGACCTGTACTGGGTGTCCAAGCATCTTTTTCCATCTCCCGGTTCTTAAAAATTATCTCCGGGTTCCTAAAATCGATGCCATACCTGTACTCTATTGTGCAAAAGGATGGCATATGTGGTATTTCATGCTGTTGTGCCTGTTGAGGGTCGGGGATCCTCGTATAAAAAGGCTGAAGGAGAACGACCTGTACTGGGTGTCCAAGCATGTTTTTTCAATTTCCCAGTTCCTAAAAATTATCTCCAGGTTCTTAAAACCGATGCCATACCTGTACTCTATTGTGCAAAAGGATGGCATATGTGGTGTTTCATGCTGTTGTGCCTGTTGAGGGTCGGGGACACTCGTATAAAAAGGCTGAAGGAGAACGACCTGTACTGGGTGTCCAAGCATCTTTTTCCATCTCCCGGTTCCTAAAAATTATCTCCGGGTTTCTAAAATCGATGCCATACCTGTACTCGATTGTGCAAAAGGATGGCATATGTGGTATTTCATGCTGTTGTGCCTGTTGAGGGTCGGGTACCCTCGTATAAAAAGGCTGAAGGAGAACGACCTGTACTGGGTGTCCAAGCATCTTTTTCCATCTCCCGGTTCCTAAAAATTATCTCCGGGTTCCTAAAATCGATGCCATACCTGTACTCGATTGTGCAAAAGGATGGCATATGTGGTGTTTCATGCTGTTGTGCCTGTTGAGGGTCGGGGACACCTGTATAAGAAGGCTGAAGGAGAATGACCAGTACCGGGTGTCCAAGCATCTTTTTCCATCTCCCGGTTCTTAAAATTTATCTCCAGGTTCCTAAAATCGATGCCATACCTGTACTTTATTGTGCAAAAGGATGGCATATGTGGTATTTCATGCTGTTGTGCCTGTTGAGGGTCGGGGACCCTCGTATAAAAAGGCTGAAGGAGAACGACCTGTACTGGGTGTCCAAGCATGTTTTTTCAATTTCCCAGTTCCTAAAAATTATCTCCAGGTTCTTAAAACCGATGCCATACCTGTACTCTATTGTGCAAAAGGATGGCATATGTGATGTTTCATGCTGTTGTGCCTGTTGAGGGTCGGGGACACTCGTATAAAAAGGCTGAAGGAGAACGAACACAACAGCGGAAGCTGCGCTTCTTACCGTGTGTATAAGTGACTATGCGGAAATATAATAAATAGATCAATTTCATGTAGCCAAGTATTTGAAAGTCATAAACACGTAGCTCAATACATCATATATACATACTCAGTGAATCATGCGTGAATGTGGTATAAACACCAAATGTACCATATACATATATACTGATAGTATAAAATACAACCACTTGTGCTGTTTATCACCCCAAAGTGTTAAAGTGAGTATAATATATTGTTAAATACTGTACTTCCCAAGTGGTGTTGGGACCTGTGGGTGCTGCTCTCATGTAACGATCAGGGCTGTGCTCCTGATTCTCAAAGATGCTGTGAAAAGGGAAAAAACAGAGAGCGCAACCCACTCTAAGAGTAATACAGCTTTAATAGGCCAACATACAACGTTGAAGTGAATACACCTACAATGTTAAAAATATAATTAAGCACAATCACCACTCCTCCGTTTCAGTCACCGGCATCTGTTGTGTCAAGATGGTAGTCAGACTTCCACGCTCCTTCATCCGGCTTCCGGAAAGCCTCAGGACGTCGTGTAAGAGAGAAAGTATGTCCGGGCGTCGTTGGGCTTGTGGTGTGCAAGGAACTGACAACCTCTACGCGTTTCGTCAGGCTCCGGTCTGACTTTCTCAAGAGTTAGTATAATGTTCTTTTAGTAAAGCAGTCTTGTTTAAAAAACCCAGGGTTAGCGCGCCTCTGTAATCTCAGTCTCTGATTGGATGGCACGCCCCCTGGTTCTCAGGTTATGATTGGCTTATTAGCCGTAGTGTTTCCCATTAAAGGGATAGACCTGTCTGAAGAAATTGTCGTCACTGATAGCAAATACACACATAAATGATTAAAACCTATTACAAATAAGTTAAGAAATCACTATAATAACATGACTAAAATGGATAATATTAAGACCTATGGTTATATAAAAGTAAGATTAAAAAAGATTAAAAGAGAGGGTTAAAATATGGACAGCTATCTCACACTGTGTATATCATCTGTGTAGTTGAGATGTCTAAGAATAATCCTACTGTGTCTTGTCTACACATACAGAGATCGCGGGGAGTACTCAAATGTTTTATACCTGATTACTTAAGGAAAATCAACCTGCGAAGATATACCTATAAATCCTGAATTATCAGGGAATATGTAAAGGCACTTAATTATGTTCTGATTAGAGTTTTACAATAGTGTGACACCTAAATGTTTAAAAAGATACCCTTCTATTTACATAAAAGCCTGCAGGTCTAGGTCTATGTTGAGTCCTTTTTCATTAATTGTGCCCAAAGTTTGGAGTTCGTGGATCCAAAAAGTTTCACGTTGTCTCAAACTTCGGAGTCTGTTTTTTGAAGTATTGGGGGGTATACAATCAAGCACCATAATTTTGAGTCCAGATGGGTCAGCCCTATGATGGTTCAAAAAATGGAAGGGGACACTATGATTCTCTACTTTATTTTTTATATTATTAAAATGTTCATTAAATCTGTTTCTGATAAGTCTTTTGGTACGCCCTATATAGAAGCTCTGACAATCACATGTTAGTAAGTAGACAACAAATGTTGATTGGCACGAATACTGATGTTTAACTTTATATGTCTTTGAATTTGTAATGTTATTAAAGGAATCTCCCTTTATAATTCTACTGCACATGTTGCAGTTTTTAATTCCACAGGGCCATGTTCCGTTTGATCTACTTAGCCAATGTTTTGTTTCTGTTTGGGAGGGCTTCTTAATACCTTTAAGTTTTGAGGGTGCCAAGATGTTTTTCAAATCTTGATTTTTCTTGAAGGTTATGGTAGGTTTGTCTGGCAGAGTTTTGCCCAATATGGGATCGGAAGTCAGTATACCCCAATGTTTATTGAGGATATGTTCAATCTCCCTACTGCCCTGATTGTAGGTTGTAATAAATCTGATGTTATTATCTGATGTTTCATTTTTATTTTTATTATTTATGGTTCTATTTTTATCTCGGGGAATTAGCATAGTTTCTCTATCCATATGTGTCACTTTCTCTTTAACAATGGAAAGCAAATTTTCGTTGTACCCTTTTTCTTTGAACCTCCTATCTAGATCTCTAGATTCTTTGTAGAAATTATCTAAATGTGTGCAGTTTCTTCGAATTCTTTGGTACTGCCCAAGTGGAATATTATGTTTCCACCTGGGCAGATGTCCACTATTGGCACACAGAAAACCATTTTTATCAGTTGGTTTTCTGTAATTTTGCACGGCAATAAGGCCTTCGGTATCGACAAATAAGATCAAATCCAGAAATTCCATTTTTTTTTTGTGAATTTTACTCGTAAATTTTAAATTCATGGGGTTAGTATTAATGAAATCTATAAATTTGTTAACTTGATTTTTTTGCCCTTTCCAAATTATGATTATATCGTCGATATATCTGAAATAACTAATTAAGTGACTACTGTAGGGATTGTGTGCCCAAATAAAACGGTTTTCAAAATAATTCATAAATAGATTGGCATACGATGGGGCAAAAGTCGTCCCCATCGCTGTGCCTTGTAACTGTAAATAAAAATTTGAATTAAACTCAAAATAGTTGTGTTTTAAAATAAAATCGATACCTTTCAAAATAAAATCTATTTGTATATGGGGGAGGCTACTGTTATTTAGGCTTTCTTCCACTGCTTTGGTACCTAAATCATGAGGGATGCAGGTATACAGCGAGGTGACGTCACATGTCACCCATAAAAAATCTTGCTCCCATTTTTTACCTTCAAAGGTTTTGATAGTTTCAGTAGTATCCTTCAAGAACGATTTGGTTGTTTTGACCAATGGTTGGAGAAAATGGTCTATATATACCGAAAGGTTACTAGTTACAGAGTCGATTCCTGAAATGATTGGCCTTCCTGGGGGGTCCACCAAGGTCTTATGGACCTTGGGTAGATGGTAAAATATAGGAATGGAAGGATCTCGATCTATTAGTAAGTGGTATTCATCATTATTAAGAATACCATTTGATTTGGCCTCTGTAAGGATGGTAGTCAATTCTTTGACAAATTGGTTAGTGGGATTGTATATTAATTTTTTATAAGTGTCCTTATCATTTAATATTCTATTCGCTTCTTTTAAGTAGTCAGCTTTATCTTGTACTACCACTCCGCTCCCTTTATCGGCTGTTTTTATCACAATGTCAGAGTTGTTCTTCAATATCCCTAGGGTAAGTCTTTCTTGTAAAGTTAAGTTATCGTTATATCTATTGACCCATTTGCCATTTCTGTCGTTCCATAGTTTAGATAGATCTGCACTCACCATTTTATTGAAAATTTTAATGTGCTCCCCCTGGGCCCCAACTGGGAAGAAATTAGATGGTTTTTTGAAAGAAGTATGTTCAATTAGATCCTCTTCACTACTCTCATATAGACTGAAATTCATTTGTGATTCTTCTAATATACTTGGTTCCTCAACCAGAGATTCTAATATGTGTAGAGTCTCATTATCCTCTCTATTTGTATTCCCCAATCTCGTGGAAGAACTAGGATCCCGAGGTTGTTGTTTTAGAAAGTATCTCTTTAAGGTCATCTTTCTAATGTATTTTTGCAGGTCAATATATGTCTCAAACTTATTAGGTGCCTTTTTGGGTGCAAAATTAAGGCCTTTTGCCAGTAAGTTTATTTCATTGTCTTTTAATCTATTCTTTGTAAGATCAAATACATTTTCCCTGTTCTTATTTAAAATTTGTTTCTGAAATTTCAATCTCTGTACGTGTCTGCCCCCTCTTGTTCCTCGCTTGTTCTTTTTCTTTTGGCATTTATATGTAGCTCTTTCTCTTCTATATGTCTCTGTATTGGAGTTTGTAATGGGGCTGGAATTCTGTCTGTTCCTGGATATAAAAAATGGGAACTATGTGTATTGTTTGATCCTGTTAGTCTTTCATTTGGTGTTCTTCTATAGTGCTCATAGTAGGAATTACTATTCGTCCTTGGTCTGGCTCCCTGTTGATTATACATATCATCATTCTGGTTGTTTCTTAGAACTTGGTATCTGTTACCTTGTGTATGCTTGTCATCTCTAAAGTTATGATTTCTTTTATATGGAGGTTGATATGTGCCATTTGTTTTTCGATTAGTGTTATATTGATTGTTTTCTCTCATTTCAGGAATCGACTCTGTAACTAGTAACCTTTCGGTATATATAGACCATTTTCTCCAACCATTGGTCAAAACAACCAAATTGTTCTTGAAGGATACTACTGAAACTATCAAAACCTTTGAAGGTAAAAAATGGGAGCAAGATTTTTTATGGGTGACATGTGACGTCACCTCGCTGTATACCTGCATCCCTCATGATTTAGGTACCAAAGCAGTGGAAGAAAGCCTAAATAACAGTAGCCTCCCCCATATACAAATAGATTTTATTTTGAAAGGTATCGATTTTATTTTAAAACACAACTATTTTGAGTTTAATTCAAATTTTTATTTACAGTTACAAGGCACAGCGATGGGGACGACTTTTGCCCAATCGTATGCCAATCTATTTATGAATTATTTTGAAAACCGTTTTATTTGGGCACACATTCCCTACAGTAGTCACTTAATTAGTTATTTCAGATATATCGACGATATAATCATAATTTGGAAAGGGCAAGAAAATCAAGTTAACAAATTTATAGATTTCATTAATACTAACCCCATGAATTTAAAATTTACTAGTAAAATTCACAAAGAAAAAATGGAATTTCTGGATTTGATCTTATTTGTCGATACCGAAGGCCTTATTGCCGTGCAAAATTACAGAAAACCAACTGATAAAAATGGTTTTCTGTGTGCCAATAGTGGACATCTGCCCAGGTGGAAACATAATATTCCACTTGGGCAGTACCAAAGAATTTGAAGAAACTGCACACATTTAGATAATTTCTACAAAGAATCTAGAGATCTAGATAGGAGGTTCAAAGAAAAAGGGTACAACGAAAATTTGCTTTCCATTGTTAAAGAGAGAGTGACACATATGGATAGAGAAACTATGCTAATTCCCCGAGATAAAAATAGAACCATAAATAATAAAAATAAAAATGAAACATCAGATAATAACATCAGATTTATTACAACCTACAATCAGGGCAGTAGGGAGATTGAACATATCCTCAATAAACATTGGGGTATACTGACTTCCGATCCCATATTGGGCAAAACTCTGCCAGACAAACCTACCATAACCTTCAAGAAAAATCAAGATTTAAAAAACATCTTGGCACCCTCAAAACTTAAAGGTATTAAGAAGCCCTCCCAAACTGAAACAAAACATTGGCTAAGTAGATCAAACGGAACATGGCCCTGTGGAATTAAAAACTGCAACATGTGCAGTAGAATTATAAAGGGAGATTCCTTTAATAACATTAGAAATTCAAAGACATATAAAGTTAAACATCAGTATTCGCGCCAATCAACATTTGTTGTCTACTTACTAACATGTGATTGTCAGAGCTTCTATATAGGGCGTACCAAAAGACTTATCAGAAACAGATTTAATGAACATTTTAATAATATAAAAAATAAAGTAGAGAATCATAGTGTCCCCTTCCATTTTTTGAACCATCATAGGGCTGACCCATCTGGACTCAAAATTATGGTGCTTGATTGGATACCCCCCAATACTTAAAAAAACAGACTCCGAAGTTTGAGACAACGTGAAACTTTTTGGATCCACAAATTCCAAACTTTGGGCACAATTAATGAAAAAGGACTCAACATAGACCTAGACCTGCAGGCTTTTATGTAAATAGAAGGGTATCTTTTTAAACATTTAGGTGTCACACTATTGTAAAACTCTAATCAGAACATAATTAAGTGCCTTTACATATTCCCTGATAATTCAGGATTTATAGGTATATCTTCGCAGGTTGATTTTCCTTAAGTAATCAGGTATAAAACATTTGAGTACTCCCCGCGATCTTTGTATGTGTGGACAAGACACAGTAGGATTATTTTTAGACATCTCAACTGCACAGATGATATACGCAGTGTGAGATAGCTGTCCATATTTTAACCCTCTCTTTTAATCTTTTTTAATCTTACTTTTATATAACCATTGGTCTTAATATTATCCATTTTAGTCATGTTATTATAGTGATTTCTTAACTTATTTGTAATAGGTTTTAATCATTTATGTGTGTATTTGCTATCAGTGACGACAATTTCTTCAGACAGGTCTATTCCTTTAATGGGAAACACTACGGCTAATAAGCCAATCATAACCTGAGACCAGGGGGCGTGCCATCCAATCAGAGACTGAGATTACAGAGGCGCGCTAACCCTGGGTTTTTTGAACAAGACTGCTTCACTAAAAGAACATTATACTAACTCTTGAGAAAGTCAGGCCGGAGCCTGACGAAACGCGTAGAGGTTGTCAGTTCCTTGCACACCACAAGCCCGATGACGCCCGGACATACTGCAGTGGACTCTTTCTCTCTTACACGACGTCCTGAGGCTTTCCGGAAGCCGGATGAAGGAGCGTGGAAGTCTAACTACCATCTTGACACAACAGATGCCGGTGACTGAAACGGAGGAGTGGTGATTGTGCTTAATTATATTTTTAACATTGTACGTGTATTCACTTCAACGTTGTATGTTGGCCTATTAAAGCTGTATTACTCTTAGAGTGGGTTGCGCTCTCTGTTTTTTCCCTTTTCGCTGAAGGAGAACGACCTGTACTGGGTGTCCAAGCATCTTTTTCCATCTCCCGGTTCCTAAAAATTATCTCCGGGTTTCTAAAATCGATGCCATACCTGTACTCTATTGTGCAAAAGGATGGCATATGTGGTGTTTCATGCTGTTGTGCCTGTTGAGGGTCGTTGACACCCCTATAAAAAGGCTGAAGGAGAACGACCAGTACTGGGTGTCAAAGCATCTTTTTCCATCTCCCGGTTCCTAAAAATTATCTCCGGGTTCCTAAAATCGATGCCATACCTGTACTCTATTGTGCAAAAGGATGTCATATGTGGTATTTCATGCTGTTGTGCCTGTTGAGGGTCGAGGACACCCGTATAAAAAGGCTGGAGGAGAACGACCTGTACTGGGTGTCCAAGCATTTTTTTCCATCTCCTGGTTCCTAAAAATTATCTCCGGGTTCCTAAAATCGATGCCATACCTGTACTCTATTGTGCAAAAGGATGGCATATGTGGTATTTCATGCTGTTGTGCCTGTTGAGGGTCGGGGACCCTCGTATAAAAAGGCTGAAGAGAACGACCTGTACTGGGTGTCCAAACATCTTTTTGCTTCTCCAGGATGTAGCGGTACTCCACTAGGGGGTCTCCCTTCCTCTGTCCAAACCCAGGGGTGGCCACCGGATAGTGGGACCAGAGATATAGTTGCTGAGACTGGGGTCAAGGCAGCGGCTGTATATCCCGCAGCTGGGCTAGTCTCAGTGGACTCCCAGTCAGGTAGCGTCCTCTCTGCCCTGCAGCTCTTTCTTGGCAGGTATTGTCCCCTCTACCTGTCTGCTTCTAGGCAGGAATAAATCCCCCTGCCAGGCTGCTTCTTGGCAGGAGTAGATCCCTCTGCCTCCAAATAGTGGGACCAGGGCTATCGTGGCTGAGACCGGGGTCAAGCCAGCTGCTGTATCTCCCCCAGCTGTGCTGGTCTCAGTGGGCTCCCAGGCAGGTAGTGTCCCCTCTGCCTGTCTGCTTGTAGGCAGGAATAGATCCCTCTGCCTCACTGCACACTTCCAGCAGGTAGCATGCCCTCTGGTTTCTTTAAGCAGGAATCGATCCCTCTGCCTTGCTGCTCCTTTCAGGCAGGCCAGCTCTTTGCATACAGGCCCACAGACTCTGGAACAGATCTCTCTTGCAGGGAGAGGTGCAGCCAGAATGCAGGGTCAGAACCTCTGCAACTGGTATACTTGATTGTGTGAAAGGAAGTAACCTTACCATGGGTCCCAGACCACATGTCTAATTGTTATACTCTGTCAGGGAAATTATATAACTATCAATCGTATCAATCAAATATATATTGCATCTATTGATCTCTGTAATTCGTATCGATCAAATGTATATTGCATCTTTTGATCTGCCTTGCTGCTCCTTTCAGGCAGGCCAGCTCTTTGCATACAGGCCCACAGACTCTGTAACAGATCTCTCTTGCAGGGAGAGGTGCAGCCAGAATGCAGGGTCAGAACCTCTGCAACTGGTATACTTGATTGTACGAAAGGAAGTAACCTTACCTACCATGGGTCTCAGACCACATGTCTTATTGTTATACTCTGTCAGGGAAATTATATAACTATCAATCGTATCAATCAAATATATATTGCATCTATTGATCTCTGTAATTCGCATCTATCAAATGTATATTGCATCTTTTGATCTAGGTAATTCGTATCTATCAAATGTATATTGCATCTTTTGATCTATGTAATTCATATCTATCAAATGTATATTGCATCTTTTGATCTATGTAATTCGTATCTATCAAATGTATATTGCATCTTTTGATCTATGTAATTCGTATCTATCAAATGTATATTGCATCTATTGATCTATGCAATTCGTATCTATCAAATGTATATTGCATCTATTGATTTATGGAATTCATATCTATCAAATGTATATTGCATCTATTGATCTATGCAATTCGTATATCTATCAAATATATATTGCATCTATTGATCTATGGAATTCGTATCTATCAAATGTATATTGCATCTTTTGATCTATGTAATTCGTATCTATCAAATGTAAATTGCATCTTTTGATCTATGTAATTGGTATCTATCAAATGTATATTGCATCTTTTGATCTATGTAATTGGTATCTATCAAATGTATATTGCATCTATTGATCTATGTAATCTATGTATCTATCTATCAAATCTATCGATCTCGTGGTTGTGCAAATGGACTGTTTGCGGTTGTTTGCGGTGCGTTAAACGGGGAGTTTGTTCTCTCACTGTGAAGCGGGCATAACCCTTACACTACCTGATCGATACAACATCATACCTGATGTTTTAAAGCACGTTATTCCAAACTATTTAGGAATGTTAGGTGATTTAGGCCCTTTATGGCTTAAAACCAGACTCTGCATCAACTATTTAATTTTCCATGGGAGTTTTGCCATGGATCCCCCTCCGGCATGCCCCAGTCCAGGTGTTAGTCCCCTTGAAACAACTTTTCCATCACTATTGTGGCCAGAAAGAGTCCCTGTTGGTTTTAAAATTCGCCTGCCCATTGAAGTCAATGGCGGTTCGCCCGTTCGCGAACATTTGTGGAAGTTCGCGTTCGCCGTTTAGGTTCGCGACATCACTACAGAGGAATTGCGTTCAAAGATTTCCTGCCTAAGGTGTGAAGTTAAAGTTCCTATCAGATCACAAGCTAGAATGTCCCAATCATCCATTTCAAAGGAGGCCTGGGTAAATACATTTTTCCTTATCTAAAAAAAACAGATGGTCCGTCTATAGGAATAAGGGAATACACATACATTCTCAAAAGATAGGGCTCATACCATCTAGGTATAAATTACCCCCTGCGGAGTTTCCGATACGCAGCTCCCAGACGAGCTGGCGTTTCAAGTAAGAAATAGCAGGAACAAAAAACAGAGAGACATGTTTAACCTTATGAGTATTGAAAGCATATAAAAATTTAAATCGTGATTTTAAAGGGAAGTTAGAAATTCATCTATATGAACTGTATAATTCTCAAATATTTAATTGATACCCAGACTGTATAAATATCTATATATGGATATGGGAAATGCAATTCAGATTTGTAATAGATTAAATTACAATTGTAATAATCCCATTTTTGAAATATATAATATGTTGTTTTTTTTCTATCTTCCAGATGGGGCTAATAGGTGCTGATACAGGATTGCCTGCAAGGGGTGACCTAAGTCAAATCATATGGTTTATAAGAAGTCTATATAAATATTTTCTATTTTAACATAGAATTGATAATACTAGTGTGTGATCTCAAATTGTACATTTTCAATTATATTAAATGGTATATATATATGCTGATCACAAAGTTTATTAATACTGAAATTTGTAGTAAATAAAATAAACATTTTATAGGTTAGATAATTGAACTGCAGCAATATTTGAATGAAACTGAATGTCTTTGTCTGCTGCCCCCTAGGGGATTAAAACTGGTATGATAGCCAAACAAATTGACTGTTTAAAACATATACTCCCAGTAGGCCAATCAAATGTTTCAGCTCGATGGGCCAATCAATGCTCAGCTCTGTTAGGGCCAATATAAAGACATGCACCGTGGGGCGTAACCAAAAAGGTTCACTGATGATTAGAATAAAAAGGGATGCTGTTATATCGTGTGATATAACCTCAGGCAAGAGAAAAAAAGGACTCTGTGCTGAATTTTGACTGACAAACTGTTGCCTTAGGATCCAGTCTATATAAAGCAATCTGGGCCTAATTTTTATCCATCTTGCAAAAATTACCTCTTTTAATTTATGTGGTGAAATTGGATTTATCAGAGGAACTCTGGAAGCTGAAACATTGATTTATTTGGGTAAAGTATAAGAAACTGTTAAGTATATTTAATATTTTAAATCAAAGGCTATAGTTAGATTACAGTTAGTAATTTTAAAAGGGCACAATTAGTATTTTAAGCTTGTGTTTCATAGTCCTGTGTAGTTTAAAACTAGTCTTTTGTTTGCCAAGTAATTTATCTTTGCAATTATATACATATATTTTAGAATTTGCCTTATTGTAGATAAATAAGAATTTATTTAATCTCAGATAACTTGGCATAGAAATTGGCTGTTAAAGTATATTGTTTAACTAGGCACTGTGAAAGTTAGCGGTCCATATGGTGGTGTTTTAATGAAATTCATTGTGGATAAGGTAAATTGTAAAGGTATGTTTTTATGATCTTTGTATAGAATATTGTAACAGCATAAGTGTGTATCAATTGATTCATAATCTGTTTTTCTATAAATATAATTCAATGTGTTTATAACTTTAACTAACATAAAACATTTAGGAATTTATATTAATTTTAATTGTTTCGTATATGCATTTTATTGGGGGTTTGTTTTAAAGAATAATTACTAAATATATTGTATTATAACCCGGCCATATACTGACATATTATTTGGCGGCACTGCAGTAGATATTATTAATATTTATCACATTGATATAATATATCTGTAAGGATTCCAGTCCTGCTTTTACCTTTTGCTTCAACTCACCTCCCTCACCTGTACTTAAGGCATCACCATGCCCCAAACAAGTGCTTAGTTGTTGAGTATTGTTTGCTAAAATCAGTGCTCTGTTTCTTATAAGCTAAATTCATATTAAGAGAAGATTTACTTTTACTACTTCAACTTTTGGATTACAAATACCAGCTGCAGTTTGGTCTCATTAAGGACTGATAACAACTAGTTACATTTCATCCTGAAGCGTACTACTCCAAGAAGTAATAATCTATCTCAACTTAACATCTCTACAGGAATTGCTACTTTGTTACCAACAAAAGGATTCTACTTACTACCGCTACGGTATTTGTATCACTTCTACTTTCTTTTGGAAGCCTAATCTAACGGCTAATTTCAAATGTCATGTTTTCTCTTGAACATTTCTAAACTGACTTTGTCTCTGAAATACTTCTAACATTTGCAACGTTTGTTTCATGATAATGTTATAACCATTCTTTGATTCATTTCCATACCGGACAGTAACGGACTTTCTGTGACGTCACACAGCTTCACATATCTCAGCGTGTCAGACAGCTCCTCGCAACTCAGCGTGTCTCACAAGCGCTCAATACACTCTCTGGTCTGTGTTCAGTTATCCACGCTGCAAACACTATTCAATGGATCCAGCAGAGCTTCCTCAAATTGTTTATAATTTAACACAAAGAGTTGATCAACTTAGTCAAGCCTTTAGAGAGTTACAATTAGAAAATGAAACTTTAAGAAAAGTCATAAAAGATACTGTCTATACTAAACAGAGCCTCCCTGACAATCTGTCAGAACCATTCATTGCACCCCCAGATTTTTTCAATGGAGATAGGAATTTATACTGTCAATTTAAAAATGCTTGTCTGCTTAATTTCACCCTTTAACCCTATCATTTGGGTATGTTCTAGGTTTAAGTCCTTACAATGTTAAGTTATTTAAGAGGTGAACCTCGCATTTGGGCAGACACTCTCTTTGAAAACAAATAATCCAGTTCTCTCATCTTTTTCATCTTTTCTGGATATCATGGATGAATTATACTATGATTCTAACCTATAGTATACTGCTGAGAAAAAGATGAGGAACCTAAAACAAGGTATCAAACCTGTTGAAAGTTACATAACAGAATTCAAGCAATAGTCTATTGACTCTCAATGGAACGCCATTGCCCTAAAAAAACAGTTCAGGCTTGGACTCTCTGACGCAGTAAAAGATGAATTAGCCTGAACTGAGTTACCTGAAACATTGGAAGGCCTTATGAAGCTCAGCAGGCAAATTGATAGGAGATTACGTGAAAGAAGATTTGAACGTCAATACCCTGAAATTGTTTACAAGAAGGATAAGGTTCTAAACCATCTCACTTCTAACAGTTCTCATACTGGTTCAACTGGTGCTGAAGCAATGGATATAAGTTTTATCAGAGGACCTCTAACTCCTGAAGAACGCATCAGAAGGAATACTAGAGGCCTCTGCATGTATTGTGCATCCTCATCTCATACTTTAAAGGACTGCCCCTCTTTGCCACAGAACAAGAAGAGTAAGTACCATACCAATCTTTCTATCCAGTTAAAGCATAACAACCCTCTTCATTGTTCTTTACTTCTCTCTCTACAGTGGGCAAATAAGCAAGTGACCATTCCAGCCATCTTGGATACAGGAGCACAAGGAAACTACATTGACAGTTCTCTGGTTTCAAAAAATAAAATACCATTGATCAAAAAGTTGTCTCCTATTTTCCTTCGTGTGGTTGATGGGTCTGAGATATCATCAGGGCCCATTACATCTCACACCATCCTACTCTCTGTCACCACATTAAAAACACATCATGAACATCTCACCTTTGATGTAATCACTTCTCTATTATTCCCTATAGTACTTGGGCTAGCTTGGTTACAGCTACACGAACCAGATATTAATTGGAAATCTTTAAATGTTCAATTAAATTCTGAATTTTGCCAACAGACTTGTCATAGAACCTTTTTTCACAGTTTATCCTCCACATCAGAGACTCTGATACCAGAAATGTACAAGCAGTTCTCTGAAGTCTTCAGTAAGAAGGAAGCAGACACCCTTCCCCCACACAGAATCTACGACTGCCCTATCGAATTGAAACCTGGAACCACACCACCCATTGGACATTTATACCCACTCTGCCAACCAGAATTGGATCATCTAAAGACTTACCTAGATGAAAATCTAAAGAAAGGGTTTATCCGTCCTTCGGTTTCTCCTGCTGGTGCAGGAATGTTTTTTGTGCGGAACAAAGACCAATCTCTTCGGCCTATCATTGATTTCAGACAATTGAACAAAATCACCATAAAAAAAACGATACCCCCTCCCCCTCATTCCTGAACTCATAGAAAGACTCAGGCATGCTCAGATTTTTACTAAATTAGATTTGAGAGGGGCGTACAATCTAGTATGTATTCGAGAGGGGGATGAGTGGCTTACCGCTTTCAGAACTAGGTATGGGTTGTTTGAATATCTAGTTATGCCCTTTGGCTTAACCAACGCACCCGCAACTTTGCAGTTATTTATTAATGACATTTTCCATGATCTTCTCGACACCTGTGTTGTTGTCTACCTAGATGACATTCTAATCTACTCCACAAATCTAGAAGAACATATCAAACATGTTAGTTGGGTTTTAGCAAGACTCCAAGTCCATCGGCTCTACGCCAAATTGGAAAAATGCATTTTTCACACCAATAAAATAGAGTTCCTGGGCTACTCCATCAGCCCGAATGGGATTCAAATGCAAGATAACAAAGTGGAAGCAGTAAAATCCTGGCCCACACCTTCAACAAGGAAAGAACTACAAAAATTTCTTGGATTCAGTAACTATTACAGAAAGTTCATTCGCAACTTCTCAAAATTAGCGAAACCTCTGACTAAATTAACTAGTGCTAACTGCACTTTCCAGTGGACCAAAGAACAGGATGATGCTTTCAGCTTTCTGAAGAATTCTTTTTCATCTGCTCCCATTCTGAAATATCCTGATCCAAACCTTCAATATATCCTAGAGGTGGACTCTTCAGATTATGCTCTTGGCGCTGTCCTCTCCCAAAGACAGTCTCCTAAAGAACCTCTACACCCAGTTGGGTTCTATTCAAAAATTATGACTTCAGCAGAGATCAACTATTCCATTGGGGACAAGGAACTTTTAGCCATTAAAAGAGCCTTTGAATTCTGGAGACATCTTCTTGAAGGTACCTCCCTACCTATAGTGATTTACACAGATCACCGGAATTTGGAATATCTACAAAATAACAAAACATTATCTGGACGTCAAGTGAGATGGAGTCTCTACTTTAGTCGTTTCAATTTTCAAATCATGTATAGGCCGGGATCAAAAAATGGGAAGGCAGATGCACTCTCTCGACGAGATTCAAGACCTGTACAAGAAGACTCTCCTACTAGCATTCTTCCCCCTACTCGTTTCCTTGCTATCCTATCTCAACAGGATAAGGAATACCAATCTGATCTATCATCAGAAGACCAAACCCTATTAGATAGTCTAAGCCTCCAGAATGGTTTTTACTTTCATGGTTCTAGACTATATATTCCAGAACGTTTCAGACAGAAAATAATCAAAGAACATCATGACCCTCCACTAATTGGTCATCCAGGTATCAAACGTACTTATGAGCTTATCGCCAGAAGTTATTGGTGGCCATCGATGAAAACCAGTATAAAAGAATATATACAACATTGTACAACTTGTACAGTATCAAAACCAGAAAGGAGACCGCCCTACGGGTATTTGATTCCTCTGGAAGTACCAGAATCTCCTTGGTCTCATTTGGGAATGGATTTTATAGTTGATTTACCACTTAGTTCAGGACAAACTACCATTTTAGTTGTTACAGATCATTTTACTAAAATGGCACATTTTATTCCTTATCACAAGTTACCCACTTCCATAGAAACAGCATACTTATTTCTAAACCACATTGTACGATACCACGGGTTACCCTCCATTTTAACTACTGATAGAGGAAGCCAGTTCACTTCACGCTTCTGGAAAGCACTCACTAAAGCACTCCAAATTGACCAAAGGTTAAGCACAGCCTTCCACCCTCAGACAAATGGCCAAACTGAGAGACTCAATCAGTGGCTTGAGCAATATCTACGTTGCTGTTGCTCATATCATCAAAATAAATGGACTTCTTTCCCCTCTATGTCTGAATTTGCCTATAATAATACCATCAACAGAACTACAAATTACTCTCCCTTTTTTGCCAACTATGGATTTAACCTAAGATTCACTATTCAAACGACTTCTACACATGATTCACCATCTGTCGATGTGTTAACACAAAACATAGCTGAAAATTTCCTACACTTACGTGATAACATCAAACATGCTCAGGCTTCTCAGAATTTTTTTTATGATCTACGACGTAGAGCTTCTCCGAAATATTCCATTGGGGACTATGTTTTGGTTATCTTCCAAAAATATTAAAATGCACT
The DNA here is from genome assembly GCF_027579735.1 of Bombina bombina. Classification (NCBI taxonomy): domain Eukaryota; kingdom Metazoa; phylum Chordata; class Amphibia; order Anura; family Bombinatoridae; genus Bombina; species Bombina bombina. The sequence continues at coordinate 1,221,651,224 of NC_069499.1, forward strand.
TACCAAGTAAAAAATTGGCTGGGTTGTTCCTTGGCCAATTCAAAATTCTACACATCATCAATGAAAATGCCGTCCGGCTTGACCTACCTGATTCTTTACCCATCCACCCAACTTTCCATGTATCATTATTGAAACCCTACTTAGGAGATAAGCCTGATGCACCTCTTTTACCCCCTTCTCCTATACAATTAGGCACTGATGTCTATGAAGTTTATGATCTCTTGGACTCAAGACATTATAATGGAGAGTTACAGTATCTGGTCCGTTGGAAGGGGTTCGCCCCAGAGGATGACACTTGGGAACCTCATGCACACATTAATGCTCTGAAGCTTATTGCTCGTTTTCATAGACGCTATCCAAGTAGACCTAATTCCAACCCGTGGTCGGCTTGCTTGAGGGGGGGGGATCTGTAAGGATTCCAGTCCTGCTTTTACCTTTTGCTTCAACTCACCTCCCTCACCTGTACTTAAGGCATCACCACGCCCCAAACAAGTGCTTAGTTGTTGAGTATTGTTTGCTAAAATCAGTGCTCTGTTTCTTATAAGCTAAATTCATATTAAGAGAAGATTTACTTTTACTACTTCAACTTTTGGATTACAAATACCAGCTGCAGTTTGGTCTCATTAAGGACTGATAACAACTAGTTACATTTCATCCTGAAGCGTACTACTCCAAGAAGTAATAATCTAGCTCAACTTAACATCTCTACAGGAATTGCTACTTTGTTACCAACAAAAGGATTCTACTTACTACCGCTACGGTATCACACAGCTTCACATATCTCAGCGTGTCAGACAGCTCCTCGCAACTCAGCGTGTCTCACAAGCGCTCAATACACTCTCTGGTCTGTGTTCAGTTATCCACGCTGCAAACACTATTCAGTGTGCTGTGTCTCACAGCAGGTCACGCCCCTGTCAGCACCTGCAGTTTGTCTATCTCATGTCTCTCACGCTTCAGTGGTTATTACAATGAACTTTATCTCTCCTATATGGGCTTGAACTATGCAAATGTCAAAAGTTGTTATTAATACTATTACTTATTTTCAGTCTCATATTACTTATATGGTATAACAACAATATATAACCATATAAAGTCTTCCTGCATTTCCTTATAAAAATCACTCTGAGTAAATACAGTCTATGCTGATATAAAAGCCTGTACTCCAGTTGTGAAACATGTATAATTTATTTAAACTCTGCAGTTGTGATTCAAATAAGCAAGGAACCTGATAATATCTGTAGTAAATAGAGATTATATAAAAATATATATATATATATATATATATATATATATATATATATATATATATATATTATAAAAAAAACTTTTTTAAAAATTGATTACATTTTTTTTACATTTTTCATATTTCAAAATTAATATTAATATTTTTTAAAATATTTTTTATTCTTATTATTTGTCAAAATTGTATTAGCATTTTAATTTAACTAAATACTAAGCCAATATAATAATGTCTGTTACCAGAAGTGAATCAATTGAATCGATACATAGTGTTGAAATATGTTCCCCAAAATCGCCCGTTAGTCAGGCAGAAATGCTTAAAACAGAAGCCGTTACTTACCTTAAAAATAGATTAAGTATTAAGGGAGAATTTGGCGCTTACATTAAGATACTGAAGACTAAGGCCAAAAATATTGCAGATAATATATGGTGTGGCGAAAACTAAATATTTCAAGGGCTGTTAAAATTGGGCCAACCTCAAAAGCGGGGGAAACACGACTAAATAATTTTCAAAACTTGGGGCCTGCTCCTCTATGTGAACGATGAAATGTACAAAATTCACAATTGGAGCAACTGAGTGGTGAAAATTATTCCTCTTGAGGAAGAGGAAGAACTAATCCAGGATAAAATTTATGAGTTTGCCCAAAACATGGCCAGCTTACAAAAATATAACCAGAATTTAGTAGCTCAGATAGAAGATTTGCATACTCGCACAAAGCCAGAGAGAATTAAGTGATTTAAAAAGGCCGTATCGTCATAATGAAAACCCCTCTATTAGCATTGAGGATAATGCAGATCATTCTAACTCCCTTAAGAAATACATCAGAAATGAGCTACAGAACTTTAGGGAAGAATTTAAACACAGGTCACTTATTGGCTCAGAGATAAACTTCCCACATAGACAATCACCTCATGTTTCAGATTCAGAGAACTGCTACACTTCAGAGGGGGAGGACAGTGATTATACTGAGTCAGAGGGCAGAGCTAGCTACCCAAATAGACCCCATAATACTAATATGCGCAAGGGTTCTCCCCATAGTAAAATGGCAGATAAGAAATGCTCCAGTCCCAAAAAACAGAATTTAAGCTTACCTGATAAATTACTTTCTCCAACGGTGTGTCCGGTCCACGGCGTCATCCATAACTTGTGGGAATATTCTCTTCCCCAACAGGAAATGGCATTCGACCGACGGACAGGAGAAAAAAACAGGAGAAACTATAGGGTGCCGTGGTGACTGTAGTTAGAGAAAGAAATTCATCAAACCTGATTAAAAAACCAGGGCGGGCCGTGGACCGGACACACCGTTGGAGAAAGTAATTTATCAGGTAAGCATAAATTCTGTTTTCTCCAACATTGGTGTGTCCGGTCCACGGCGTCATCCATAACTTGTGGGAACCAATACCAAAGCTTTAGGACACGGATGAAGGGAGGGAGCAAATCAGGTTGCCTAAACGGAAGGCACCACGGCTTGCAAAACCTTTCTCCCAAAAATAGCCTCCGAAGAAGCAAAAGTATCAAATTTGTAGAATTTGGCAAAAGTGTGCAGGGAAGACCAAGTCGCTGCCTTACATATCTGATCAACAGAAGCCTCGTTCTTGAAGGCCCATGTGGAAGCCACAGCCCTAGTAGAGTGAGCTGTTATGCGTTCAGGAGGCTGCCGTCCGGCAGTCTCGTAAGCCAATCGAATGATGCTTTTCAGCCAAAAGGAAAGAGAGGTAGCAGTAGCTTTTTGACCTCTCCTCTTGCCAGAATAAACGACAAACAGAGAAGACGTTTGTCTGAAATCCTTTGTTGCTTCTAAATAGAACTTTAAAGCACGAACTACATCTAGATTGTGTAACAAACGTTCCTTCTTTGAAACTGGATTCGGACACAAAGAAGGCACAACTATTTCCTGGTTAATATTCTTGTTGGAAACAACCTTTGGAAGGAAACCAGGTTTAGTACGCAAAACAACCTTATCTGAATGGAACACCAGATAGGGCGGATTACACTGCAAAGCAGATAACTCAGAAACTCTTCTAGCGGAAGAAATAGCAACCAAAAACAGAACTTTCCAAGATAACATCTTGATATGTATGGAATGTAGAGGTTCAAATGGAACCCCTTGAAGAACTGAAAGAACTAAATTCAGACTCCAGGGAGGAGTCAAGGTCTGTAAACAGGCTTGATCCTGACCAAAGCCTGAACAAAAGCTTGAACATCAGGCACAGCTGCCAGTCGTTTGTGTAATAGGACAGATAAAGCAGAAATCTGTCCCTTTAGAGAACTCGCTGATAATCCCTTATCCAAACCTTCTTGGAGAAAGGAAAGGATCCTAGGAATTTTGATCTTACTCCATGAGAATCCCTTGGATTCACACCAACAGATATATCTTTTCCATATTTTATGGTAAATCTTCCTAGTTACAGGTTTTCTGGCTTGTATCAGAGTATCTATTACAGAATCCGAAAACCCACGCTTAGATAAAATCATGCGTTCAATTTCCAAGCCGTTAGCTGAAGGGAAACTAGATTTGGATGTTCAAATGGACCTTGTACTAGAAGATCCTGTCTCAAAGGTAGCTTCCATGGTGGAGCCGATGACATATTCACCAGGTCTGCATACCAAGTCCTGCGTGGCCACGCAGGAGCTATCAAGATCACCGAGGCCCTCTCCTGCTTGATCCTGGCTACCAGCCTGGGAATCAGAGGAAACGGTGGAAACACATAAGCTAGGTTGAAGGTCCAAGGCGCTACTAATGCCTCCACTAGAGGCGCCTTGGGACTCCTGGGGATGTGGATCGCAGATAGGTGGCAGGAGTGATCCTCCGCCCATTTTATGATTTTGGTCACTTCTCTCATCGCCAGGGAACTCCTTGTTCCCCCCTGATGATTGATGTAAGCAACAGTCGTCATGTTGTCTGATTGGAATCTTATGAATCTGGCCTTTGCTAGTTGAGGCCAAGCCCTGAGAGCATTGAATATCGCTCTCAGTTCCAGAATGTTTATCGGGAGAAGAGACTCTTCCCGAGACCATAGCCCCTGAGCTTTCAGGGAGTTCCAGACCGCGCCCCAGCCCACTAGACTGGCGTCGGTCGTGACGATGACCCACTCTGGTCTGCAGAAACTCATTCCCTGGGACAGGTGGTCCTGGGGTTAGCCACCAATGGAGTGAGTCTCTGGTCTTCTGATCTACTTGAATCACTGGAGACAAGTCTGTATAGTCCCCATTCCACTGTTTCAGCATGCACAGTTGTAATGGTCTTAGATGAATTTGCGCAAAAGGAACTATGTCCATTGCTGCAACCATCAACCCTACTACTTCCATGCACTGAGCTATGGAAGGACGTGGAACAGAATGAAGAACTTGACAAGCGCTTAGAAGTTTTGACTTTCTGACATCTGTCAGGAAAATCTTCTTTTCTAAAGAATCTATTATTGTCCCCCTAGAAAGGAACTCTTGTCGACTGAGACAGGGAACTTTTTTCTATGTTCACTTTCCATCCGTGAGATCTGAGAAAGGCCAGAACGATGTCTGTGTGAGCCTTTGCCTTTGAAAGAGACGACGCTTGTATCAGAATGTCGTCAAGTAAGGAGCCACTGCAATGCCCCTTGGTCTTAGAACCGCTAGAAGGGACCCAAGTACCTTTGTGAAAATCCTTGGAGCAGTGGCTAGCCCGAATGGGAGAGCCACAAACTGGTAATGTTTGTCCAGAAAGGCGAACCTTAGGAACGGATGATGATCTTTGTGGATAGGAATATGTAGATACGCATCCTTTAGATCCACGGTAGTCATAAAATGACTCTCCTGGATTGTAGGTAAAAACGTTCGAATGGTTTCCATTTTGAACGATGGCACTCTGAGAAATTTGTTTAGGATCTTTAAATCCAGAATTGGTCTGAAAGTTCCCTCTTTTTTTGGGAACTACAAACAGATTTGAGTAAAACCCCATTCCTTGTTCACGGTTGGAACTGGGTGTATCACTCCCATTTTTACAGGTCTTCTACACAATGTAAGAATGCCTGTCTCTTTATTGGTTTGAAGATAAGTGAGACATGTGGAACCTTCCCCTTGGGGGTAGTTCCTTGAATTCCAGAAGATAACGCTGAGAAACTATTTCTAGTGCCCAGGGATCCTGAACATCTCTTGCCCAAGCCTGAACGAAGAGAGAGAGTCTGCCCCCTACTAGATCCGGTCCCGGATCGGGGCTACTACTTCATGCTGTTTTGTTAGCAGCAGCAGGTTTCTTGGCCTGCTTACCCTTGTTCCAGCCTTGCATCGGTTTCCAAGCTGGTTTGGTTTGCGAAGCATTACCCTCTTGTCTAGAGGCTGCAGAGTTGGAGGCCGGTCCGTTCCTGAAATTGAGAAAGAACGAAAATTAGACTTATTCTTGGCTTTGAAAGGCCTATCTTGTGGGAGGGCGTGGCCCTTACCCCCAGTGATGTCTGAGATAATCTCTTTCAATTCTGGCCCAAAAAGAGTTTTACCCTTGAAGGGGATATTAAGCAATTTTGTCTTGGAAGATACATCCGCTGACCAAGACTTTAGCCAGAGCGCTCTGCGCGCCACAATTGCAAACCCAGAATTTTTCGCCGCTAATCTAGCTAACTGCAAAGCGGCATCTAAAATAAAGGAATTAGCTAACTTAAGTGCGTGAACCCTGTCCATAACCTCCTCATACGGAGTCTCTCTACTGAGCGACTTTTCTAGTTCCTCGAACCAGAACCACGCTGCTGTAGTGACAGGAATAATGCACGAAATAGGTTGCAGGAGGTAATCTTGCTGTACAAAAATCTTTTTAAGCAAACCCTCCAATTTTTTATCCATAGGATCTTTGAAAGCACAATTATCCTCGATAGGAATAGTAGTGCGCTTGGCTAGTGTAGAAACTGCCCCCTCGACCTTAGGGACTGTCTGCCATAAGTCCTTTCTGGGGTCGACCATAGGAAATAATTTCTTAAATATAGGAGGGGGAACAAAAGGTATGCCGGGCTTTTCCCACTCCTTATTCACTATGTCCGCCCACCCGCTTGGGTATAGGAAAAGCGTCGGGGTGCACCGGAACCTCTAGGAACTTGGCCATCTTGCACAATTTTTCTGGAATGACCCAGGTTGTCCAATCATCCAGAGTAGATAACACCTCCTTAAGCAATGCGCGGGAGATGCTCTAATTTAAATTTAAATGTCACAACATCAGGGTTCTGCCTGTTGAGAAATTCTACCTGAATCTGAAATTTCCCCATCTGACAAAACCTCCCTCATGGCCCCTTCAGATTGGTGTGAGGGTATGATCAGAGCAATTATCATCAGCGCCCTCCTGCCTCTACAGTGTTTAAAACAGAGCAATCGCGCTTTCTCTGAAATGCAGGCATTTTGGATAAAATATTTGCTATGGAAGTTATCCATTACTGCCGTCAATTGTTGCATAGTAACAAGCATTGGCGTGCTAGAAGTACTAGGGGTCTCCTGCGTGGGCAAAACTGGTGTAGACACAGAAGGAGATGATGTAGAACTATGTCTACTCCCTTCATCTGATGAATCATCTTGGGCAACTTTACTATCTGTGGCAGTACTGTCCTTACTTTGTTTGGACGCTATGGCACAATTATCACACAATTTTGAAGGGGGGAGACACATTGGCTTCCATACATACAGAACATAGCTTATCTGAAGGTACAGACATGTTAAACAGGCTTAAACTTGTCAATAAAGTACAAAAAACGTTTTTAAACAAAACCGTTACTGTCTCTTTAAATTTTAAACAGGGCACACTTTATTACTGAATATGTGAAAAAACTATGAAGGAATTGTTCAAATTTAACCAAATTTTCACCACAGTGTCTTAAAGCAATTCAAGCATTGCACCCCAAATTTGAGACCTTTAACCCTTAAATATGAAGAAACCGTAGCCGGTTACAGTTTTAACCCCTCTACAGTCCCAGCTACATCCTTTGCTGCGACTTACCAAACCCAGGGGGTATACGATACCAAATGAAGCCTTCTAGGAACCTTTTCAACTACTTTCAGACCCACACACATGCAGCTGCATGTCTTGCTCTCAAAAGTAACTGCGCAGTAATGGCGCGAAAATGAGGCTCAGCCTACTACAGGGAAGGCCCTTCCTGACTGGAAAGGTGTCTAAACAAGTGCCTGACGTTTAAAAAACGTTCCCCAAAGTTTATAAGTGTGAATATCAACATCAAGCTGTATAAAATGCCCAAATAAAGTAATCGATCTTGCCCATAAAAGTGTCTACCAGTTTTATAGCCATATTAAGCCCTTTATTCTGTTTGAGACTAAGAAAATGGCTTACCAGGTCCCCATGAGGGGAAATGACAGCCTTCCAGCATTACACAGTCTTGTTAGAAAAATGGCTAGTCATACCTTAAGCAGAAAAGTCTGCTAACTGTTTCCCCAACCTGAAGTTATTTCATCTCAACAGTCCTATGTGGAAACAGCAAACGATTTTAGTTACTGCTGCTAAAATCATATTCCTCTCACAAACAGAACTCTTCATCTTTTTCTGTTCAGAGTAAATAGTACATACCAGCACTATTTTAAAATAACAAACTCTTGATAGTAGAATAAAAAACTACAACTAAACACCACATACTCTTCACCATCTCTGTGGAGATGTTGCCTGTGCAACAGCAAAGAGAATGACTGGGGTGGGCGGAGCCTAGGAGGGACTATATGGACAGCTTTTGCTGTGCTCTTTGCCATTTCCTGTTGGGGAAGAGAATATTCCCACAAGTTATGGATGACGCCGTGGGACCGGACACACCAATGTTGGAGAAATAAGGTCCCTAGGAAAGCCCCAAGATACATCTAATAAGATATATGACATCCCTAAAATAATTACATTTTTAAGTGGTGCAGTACCTAAGTTTTCCAACAAGGGAATACATTCTATAATTGACCACTTAAGTGACTTATGAAAATGCTTTATCCATAATGAATGTTACTAGTGAGCAATCAAAAATTTTATTTCTGTCCTGGGTATTTGAAGGTAAACATCACAAATTCTTTGCTTCACTAAAGGATATGAATATTCATTCCTGGAGTGAAGCAAAAAATCAGTGTAGAAAAGAATTTGGGCAATATTGCACTAAAACCCCTGCGAAAATAGCTGTATACGGTTTGAAATGTGGTGCGAATCAAAGCCCAATTAAATTCCTTTCTGTACTAAAAAGTGCATACAGTATGGCCGAAGATTACCCCATATTTGAAAGCTCAGAATTTGTAAATTTATTTTTCAAAGCATTGCCCGCACACATCAAAATTTATTGAGCTAGAGATTTTGATGAGCACTGCTCATTGGACTGGCTGATCAAAGAGAGTACAAAGTTATACTCTATTCAGCAGTCCGGTGAACAGGGGGGTTAAAAGGGAACCAAAACCCAGTCCCAAAATTGTGGCAGAAACTAGGGTGTCACCTAGCCCCCTCAATTTGGAGTCTAACAAGAAACCTATGCGGAGGTGGCCTGAAAAAACAGGCCATCCCCACAAAGTTTTAACTCTGCCCCAACCCCAACACGGGCTGGGGCGCAGAGAGAATATACTTAAAATGGGGGGCATACCCAGGTAAATAATTTTCCCAAAGAGATGAAAACCCACAAGGTTATCTGTATCCCAGTAAAAGTAAATACCAAATGTGGCGAAAAAAACTCTCAGGGTAACCAGACAAAATATTAATATTAAAGTTGAACCCCAAAGACAACCACGTCAAAATAGGAACAATAGCTATGATTCTGAGGGATCCCAAGGATCCAGAAATCAGCACCCTGGGACATCAAAAAATCAGTCCATGGGTAAAGATAGCTTGTCCATTCAAGTGGGCCAACTCAGTATGCAAGTTAGTCAATTATGTACACTTTTTACTAATATGAGCCAAGCTTTTTACGGCTCACAACCCTAATAATTTTTTTAGGGGTACAACCAGTAACAGCAGTGGGCCACAGGCACAAGTCATAAATACTCTAGTATTACCTGAAAGAGAGGGGAGAGATATACCACATAAAATGATAAATGTCAATAATGGTACTAATCATATTCTCTCCCTACAGACCGGAAACGGATGATTTAGCTGTGATGACGAGCAACCTCAGCCTGAAAGCACTAACAAACCTCTTCCTTTGCAGTATTCTCTTAACCTTATTTCCACAGATGCAGTACACAGGAACCCTGTTGATCGTATTACAGAGGGATGGACCTGGTAAGAATGAAGTTTCTTCTGCATCAGGTAACGTGGCAGATTCAAGTAACACGTGGCGAAGCCCACAGATGTGAGATAATGCCAATTTATGTGTGAAATGGTAGAAAATGCAGGGAGATATTATGTATGTGCTGAACTCCAGGATTCAGTCCTCTAGCCCTATCATGGGATAAATTGATACTAGATCTCAGGCAACTATCTTTTTTTTTGTAAATAATTTTTTATTGAGGTCAATGAAACATAACATGTAGAAGGGGTAATTCAATAACCGAAAGAGAACAAAAACTAATGAAAGACAACCTTCTGGGTAGATGCAATATATACAATGGTCAAGGGTCAATACCACATATACGGCTAAGATTACGAGTTGTGCATTAGGCTGAAAAAGCAGCGTTAACAAACGCTGCTTTTTCACTAACGCTGGTATTACGAGTCTTGCAGGTTTAGGGGCACCGCACACTTCTTTGGCCTTACCGCAAACCGACTTACGTAAACTTCATAAAGTCTTTTTTCTATGGGACTTCCATAGCGCTGATATTACGAGTCTGTCCTGGAGGCAAAAAGTGAGCGGTACACCCCTCTCCTCGTCAAGATCCCTAACACATTTTAAACTCAGTAGTTAAGAGTTTTATGGTACAACGCTGTAAGCATAAAACTCATAACTAAGAGTGCTAAAAAGTACACTAACACCCATAAACTACCTATTAACCTCTAAACCGAGGCCCTCCCACATGGCAAACACTAAAATACATTTTTAAACCCCTAATCTGCGCTCCGGACATTGCCGCAGCTATAATAAACATATTAACCCCTAAACCGCCACACTCAGGCCTAGCAAACACTAGTTAAATATTAACCCCTAATCTGCCGCCCCTAACATCGCCTCCACCTACATTATACTTATTAACCCCTAATCTGCCGCTCCGGACATCGCCGCCACCTACATTATACTCATTAACCCCTAATCTGCTGCCCCCAACATCGCCGACAACCTACATTATTTTTATTAACCCCTAATCTGCCGCCCCCAATGTAGCCGCAAACCTACCTACACTTATTAACCCCTAATCTGCAACGTCGCCGCCACTATTCTAAATTTATTAAGCCCTAAACCTAAGTCTAACCCTAACCCCTAACACCCCCTAACTTAAATATAATTTAAATAAATCTAAATAAAATTCCTATCATTAACTAAATTATTCCTATTTAAAACTAAATACTTACCTATAAAATAAACTCTAAGCTAGCTACAATATAACTAATAGTTACATTGTATCTAGCTTAGGGTTTATTTTTATTTTACAGGCAAGTTTGTATTTATTTTAACTAGGTAGAATAGTTATTAAATAGTTATATAACTATTTAATAACTACCTAGCTAAAATAAATACAAATTTACCTGTAAAATAAAACCTAACCTAAGTTAACATTAATACCTAACCTAACCCTACAATTAAATAAATTAACTAAATTATAAACAATTAAATAAATTAAATTAAATTAGCTAAATCACAAAAAAAAAAATAAACACTAAATTACAGAAAATAAAAAACAAATTACTGATCTTTAAACTAATTACACCTAATCTATAGCCCTATCAAAATAAAAAAAGCCCCCCCCAAAATAAAAAACCGTAGCCTTAAACTAAACTATCAATAGTCCTTAAAAGGGCCTTTTGCGGGGCATTGTCCCAAAGTAATCAGCTCTTTTACCTGTAGAAAAAAAAATACAAATACCCCTCTGTGACGGATACCCCAGCTACCCCGACTGGGTAGCTCCGCCAAATGGGTCCTGCTTCCTCCCTGCCGACTTCAGTTATGTAGTTGGTAAGTGACCACAGCCTGTAGCCACCCCCTGATGCCCGACAACATCAGTACCCAGGGTCCACCCTGTGGCAGACTCCAGCTTCCCAGACTGGGTAGCTCTGCCCGATGATCCTTTCTCTGCCTGAAACAGGCTGCTATGTAGCCCATGAAAGTAATTTTAGCTGGAGCCAACCCAAATAACTAGACAGACTAGCATTCAGGTTAAAACAAGAACTGATTTTATTGTAAAACATACACTCCTTTTATACACACAGCTCATCTTGATAACAAAGGATGATCCCACAATTTTCCCGCCATTCCCACCCATCCAGACAGCCCGGCACCTCCATAGGAGCCACAGTCTCACATAATCCCAATACCTAGGGGTGGCAGTTTCGGGTGATCCCGGTGGAGCACTTCCAGGGTGTCAATTTAAAGCTCTCGGTCCCCAGATGCCACAGTCAAAAAATCAGCATGATTCGTTACTGGGGACCGGAGTTATAGTCCATTGAAGTTATGGGGTTAGGGGTGTCCAAAACCCCCAGTTCCCAAAGGAGCTCCCCTCTGATAATTGCCACAGCTCTTGTCCTCCCTAGGGGGGGTTAGTGTTAGTTTTTTTTTAAGGGTGTATTGGGTGGGTTTTATTTTTTAGATTAGGGTTTGGGCGGCAAAAGAGCTAACTGCCCTTTTAAGGGCAATGCCCATCCAAATGCCCTTTTCAGGGCAATGGGGAGCTTAGTTTTTTTTTAGATAGTATTTTATTTGGGGGGTTCATTGTGTGGGTGGTGGGTTTTACTGTTGGGGGGTTGTTTGTATTTTTGTTACAGGTAAAAGAGCTGATTACTTTGGGGCAATGCTCCGCAAAAGGCCCTTTTAAGGGCTATTGGTAGTTTAGTTTAGGCTAGGGTTTTTTTTTATTTTGGGGGGGGCTTTTTTATTTTAATAGGGCTATTAGATTAGGTGTAATTAGTTTAAATATCTGTAATTTGTTTAATATTTTCTGTAATTTAGTGTTTTGTTTGTTTTTGTACTTTAGCTAATTTAATTAATTTAGTTAATTTATTTAATTATAGTGTAGTGTTAGGTGTAATTGTAACTTAGGTTAGGTTTTATTTTACAGGTACTTTTGTATTTATTTTAGCTAGGTAGTTATTAAATAGTTAATAACTATTTAATAACTATTCTACCTAGTTAAAATAAATACAAACTTGCCCTGTAAAATAAAAATAAATCCTAAACTAGCTACAAGTTATATTGTAGCTAGCTTAGGGTTTATTTATAGGTAAGTATTTAGTTTTAAATAGGAATAATTTAGTTAATGATAGGAATTTTTGTTAGATTTCTTTTAATTATATTTAAGTTAGGGGTGTTAGGGTTAGGGTTAGACTTAGATTTAGAGGTTAATAACTTTAATATAGTGATGGCGATGATAGGGGCGGCAGATTAGGGGTTAATAAATGTAGGTAGGTGTCGGCGATGATAGGGACGGCAGATTAGGGGTTAATAATATTTAACTAGTGTTTGCGAGGTGGGAGTGTGGCGCTTTAGGCGATGTCCGGTTCGCAGATTAGGGGTTAAAATATTTCTTTTAGTGTTTGTGATGTGGGAGGACCTCAGTTTAGGGGTTAATAGGCAGTTTATGGGTGTTTGTGTACTTTTTAGCACTTTAGTTAAGAGTTTTATGCTACGGCTTTGTAGTGTAAAACTCTTAACAACTGACTTTAAAATGCGGTACCAGTTTTGACAGGAGAGGGTTCTACCGCTCACTTTTTGGCAGACTCGTAATACCGGCGCTATGCAAGTCCATTGAAAAAAGAGGATACGCAATTTACGTAAGTGGATTTGCGGTATTGCCAAGTCTGGCCAAAAAAGTGAGCGGTTACACCTGTACCTGCAAGACTCATAATACCAGCGGGCGTTAAAAAGCAGCATTAGGACCGGCTAACGCTGCTTTTAAGCTTACCAGCAAAACAGGTAATCTAGCCAAATGTTTTTAAGCTAATCTGTTAAATCCTATTCCGGAGCTCAGAGCAAAAGCGTCTGCACTGCATGGCAGTTAGTCCCGCCCCCCCTCAGGCAACTATTTTATCCACAGGTACTACACACAGCTAAATGGGCTAACACCCCACAAACTAAAATAAAAGAATTTGATGGTTCGCTAATAGGTGTTGGGGGTGACTCTCTCAAAGTCTACGGTACTGCATGGTTAAAACCAAGGACTGGGGAACAGGGTACTAAGACACCCTGTCATTATAGTGGATCTGCCAACTGATCGTTTAATTATTGGTAGTGATCTCCTGAAGCGATTAAGCACCATAATTAATTGCATAAATAATTGTAATTAGGTCACAAGAAAAATTCCTATTATTTATGAGCTATCCGGTATATCTGGCACCCGACATAACTGTCACATGGTGGAAATGAAGCCCAGATGCTGTGGAGATTCTTTCACGGAATGACTCTATACCTGAAATCACTATCGTAAAAAATAGATGATCAGACTCCTTTAAGTGGCTCGATGGTAATATTTTTAAAATTTCACCTGGAAAGATAGCAAATATTTCATAAGACGGCGATGTAATAACCATATCTCTCCACAAGGGGATTATACAATCACTAAAGGGGGAGGCCACACTCAATACCTCGCAGGAATTGAGAAAGCTAAAGAGGATCTATTTATCCCATGCAAGTGCATGACCTTGGTCAAACCAAATAATGCTAAATTGAACTTAAAACAGGAAGCTAGCTACATAAAGTGAACGTATATTAGCAGAGATAACTGAACCTAAGGTGAAAAAAATATCTTTCTCCCTAAGACCACTGTGTTCCCCGGCCAGGATGACAGGTCTTGAAAGCTATAATGTCACAGCTAAATGTTTATTATCTATATCCATAGGTAATAAATCAGCGAAGCACCTGTTTTTAGTTTTAAATACTCACACCATAATCAAATATACGTTGGCAATGATCTCTATACATAGATATGCCATACAAATAGCCTTGAATAACCTTTGCCTCTGGAGCAGGTTAAAGGGGGGACCCTGAAGTATTTCAGGATGAAAATGCCCCCCAAACCCCCATAAAATCAAACCAGCAATTGCCATATGCTGTAAATATGCAGGTGTCTAACGATGTTGTAATCCTGGGGCTGATAAATTCCTCTTATCCTTACAGGTAAAGAGAGGTCAGAAATTAAAAACTTCTGAAACACTAATTTGCCTCTCCCATAGAATGCAAAAATCTGGATATAACAATGACCCATACTCCTATGATAAATATTGGAACTATTCCATACATGTTTTTGCTAGGGTATTTTTGCTAGGATATTTTTTGCTAGGGATTCTTATGACAGTGGGACTACAAACTTGCACATTGCAAGAATACAAACAAATCCCAATGCACCACCTGTCCTTTGTTAAACGAATACAGACTTCCTTTAGCCTCATATGATTCTCTTGCAGAATCATAAGGAACTTGGAAGAAAGAGGTATTATCCGACAGGTGCATAGCTATTATAACATTCCTATTCTATGGTGTCCTTATAGCCCAATGGACGATGGCGTTTGTGTGCTGACTTCAGATAGCTAAACAAGTGAGTGTACCATGTCTGGTTGGCCTGTGCCATATAGCTGACCAGTACCAAGCACAGATGTAGAGATCTAAATTATTCACTGCCATTGATTGTACACTGGGATATTGGACAATCAAGGTACATTAGGGGGACCAGTATAAGCTTGCATTCTCGTTCAGTATGCATTCCAAATACTCCCATTTGGGATACATAAATATCAGGGGCATGAATTTGCTGTAATTCATGCATAAGGCTAGCCTGATACACTGGAAAGGGGACCTTATCTTATGCTGATGATGTTTTAATCAAAAGCACAAACTTTGAAAGCACATCACATAACTTAAACACGTCCACAGCCAAACTTATGAGGTTAGGTGTCAAATTATCCCTACAAAAAGCTCATTAGGTGCCGCACTCGTGTAACTTTCTTAGGACATGAAGTTACTTCTGAAGGGTTACATCCTCAGAAGAAAAAAGGTGGAAGCTATAATAAATTCTAAGAACCCAACTAAGCATAAGGAATTGAGATCATTCCTGGGTATGACAAATTATTCTCGCAAATTTATTGATAATTATGCAGAACTAGCTATACCACTGCTACCTTCTTCTAAAGAGGATGTGAAATGGCACTGGAGTGAGGCTCAAGAGACAGCCATCAGAGAGCTGAAGAGAATACTCACTCAAGCACCTTGCTTAACATACTCTTAAAGGGGTAACCCTTTCTAACCTAGAGACAGGTTACACAGATATAAGCATGAGTAGCTGTTTTATACCACAAGCATGATTAATTTAGTCATTGCTATTGCAAGCAAAACTCTATCTCCAGTAGAAATAAATTTAGCGATTGCAAAAAAAGCTCTCTTATCTACTGTATGGGCTCTACAAAATTTCCGCAGCTATATACAGGTCAAGAAAATATTGTAGAAACGGCCCCACCAGATTTTGCTATATCTGCAAAGTGAGAGAATAAGATATGGGAATTTGTCTAATAGCCCGCATAATAGCTTGGACTCTTTTCTTACAAGGCTGGTCTTTAGAATTTCACTACAAGCAAAACAAAAAGAATCCAGTCGCACAAGGGCTTGCTGAGCTCCACGACTGTACTGTTAATGATCATAGGGAAGAGTTATTAGAAGAATGATTTCCTGGAGGAACATTGTGTTCCCCATATAAAATATACGAGGACCATTGTCAAACATTACCTTGGGTATATGTTGATGGTTGTTCTTACCATGCCACTATTAATAATGAGCACAGACTAGTCGCTGGCATTGGTATAACTTGGGCAAGCAAATTCCCAAATATTTCTGTAGGTTTCAACATTGGACCAAGATCCAGCCAAGTTGCAGACTAACTGCTGTTCTAAAAACCATTGAGATGGCTATTGAACACGGAATTCATGGATTTGTGATCATTACTGACTTAAATTACGTGTGTGACAGTTTTGTTGAATACCTGCCAACTTGGAAAAGAAATGGCATGCAGAAAACTAACAACAAACCAGTCAAACATGGCAAGTTGTTCTGCGAGATTGATAATCTAGTGGTGTCCAATGATTTAACCATACACTGGAAAAAGACCAAGGGTCATTCCAGGGTTCTAGGTCCTGAAAAAGAAGGCAATGATCTTGCGGATTCATTAGCCAAACAAGGAGCCATAACTGGAGAACTCCTTAATATCGACCACTTAATGGGTGCAATTCAGGTAGAAGCCATTACCAGAAACCAGGCTAAACAACAGAGTGAGCCTAACCTGGTACAATGGAGTCAGGATTCTCCTAGTGAAGACCTGATCACAAGTCAAAAAGAAGACCCCATTGTAGGCATCTTCTATAAACACGTAGAAGATCCTGAAAGCAACCACATCTCAAAAGAGGACGGTATTGGCAAGGAAGATCTTAGAATCTTAATGAAATCCAAATCACAATTCAAATTACAGGATGGTTTGTTAATTAGAACCTCCAAAACTGGCATCCAGCAATGGGTGGTAGCTACAAAGTTCAAAGGTCTAATGCTTCAACATGCCCATGATAACCCCACATCTCTTCATCGTGGTGCTAAAATAACATATGAAATATTGCGTGACTATGCCTTCTACGCCTTCTCACCTACTGTCAAGGTTGTTTAATCTGCCCACAGTTCCAACCCACTGCACCAACGCATAGAGTGCCATTGCATAAAAGAGGGATCATAATGCCATGGTCAGATATACAAATTGATTTTATTGGTCCAGTAACCAAGGTCATCAAGAGGTAACAATACATGTTGACGGTAACTTGCCTATTCACTAAATGGGTAGAGTGCATCAGTGCACCTAACAATAGTGCTGAAACATGTGCAGCTTTGCTCATCAACCATGTGTTTTAAAGATTTGGTTTGCCCCAAGGAATCGAATCCGATCGGGGAACCCACTTCACTAGCAAAGTGATGACCAAGATGTGGAAAATACTAGGGGTCAAAAGAAAGCTCCATATTGCATATAGAGCTGCCTCAAGTGGTGGTGTAGAGCATTACAACCAGTCCATTGCGAAAAATCCTCAAAAAGTTTGTGAGTGAAACAGGTAAAGTCTGGGATGTAAAATTACCTCTAGTCCTAATGGCATTAAGAGCAACTCCAAGTAGTGCTACCAAGGTGTCACCTTTTGAATTGATCATGGGTAGAAGAATGGTTCTATCCCAACATCTACTATACCGTACATCAGACCAGAAAATAATAAACGCTGCCAATACACATCAATATGTGGAGAACGCCTCCAATATGCCTTTGCATTTGCTCAAAGGAACTTAGAGAAAGCTGCAACTGCCACTAAAACCTATTATGATCTCAAAACGTCCCAAAAAGGAATATGAAATAAATTATAAAGTTTATCTTTATAACTTTAGAAGAGATCAGGTTAAGGAGAAGAAATTTCTTCCATCATGGAAGGTTCCTTTTGTTGTTACTGACAAAATATCTCCAGTTGCCTATAAAATTAGGATATCTAAAAATGATACTTTTATGGATAAATTGGTCCATATTAATCAGTTGCGAGTGTGCCATCCTAGATCCCAACTACAAGTCATAGAGGGAGAATGAAGTGTCATATCCCCAAATGCACTAAAGAAATATTGTAGTTTAAAGATACCTAGCTAATGAGCATAAGGGCTCAAAAATAACAGATTCTCTTCATAGAAGACTGTCTATGATGCATAATGTCAATACGCTCACCAAGTACCACTGACTTTAAGCCAATTCAAATACATGTGTCCTACATCTATTTAAAATTAGAAGGGGAATTATGTCAGGGTATCTGTGAGTAACATTAAATAAACTACAGATGTATCATAAAATCTAATTTCTCATTTTTAAAAAAACCTTATTAGATGGGAATTGGTCTCATAAGAGACCAGCCTCAACCCACTTTTTCCTGATTAACAGAACATCTGAGAACAGAGGAATTGCTTTCAAAGATTTCCTGCCTAAGGTGTGAAGTTAACGTTCCTATCAGATCACAAGCCAGAATGTCCCAATTATCCATTTCAAAGGAGGCCTGGGGTAAAATATTTTTTCCTTATCTGAAAAAAACAGATGGTCCATCTATAGGAATAAGGTAATACACAAACATTCTCAAAAGATAGGGCTCATACCATCTAGGTATAAATTAGCCCCTGTGGAATTTCCCATACACAGCTCCCAGACAAGCTGGTTTTTCAAGTAAGAAATAGCAGGAAAGAAACCCAGAGACTGAGACATGTTTAACCCTATGTTTAACCCTATGAGTGCTGAAAGCATATACAAATTTAAATTGTGATTTTAAAAGAAAAGTTAGAAATTCATCTATATGAACTGTATAATTCTCAAAGATTTAATTGATACCCAGACTGTATAAATATCTATATATGGATATGGGAAATGCAATTCAGATTTGTAATGGATTAAATTACAATTGTAATAATCCCATTTTTGAAATATATAACATATTTTTTTTTCTTTCTTCCAGATGGGCTAATAGATGCTGATACAGGATTGCCTACAAGGGGTGACCTAAGTCATATCATATGGTGTATAAGAAGTCTATATAAATATTTTCTATTTTAACATAGAATTGATAATACTAGTGTGTGGTCTCAATTGTACATTTTTAATTATATTAAATGGGATATATATGCTGATCACAACATTTAATAATGCTGAAAATTATAGTAAATAAAATAAACATTTGATAGGTTAGATAATTGGACTGCAGCAATATTTGAATGAAACTGTTTGTCTTTGTCTGGTGCCCCCCTAGGGGATTAAAACTGGTATGACAGCCAAACAAATTGACTGTTTAAAATGTATGTTCCCAGTGGACCAATCAAATGCTTCAGCTCAAAGGGTCAATCAATGCTCAAACTCCGTTAGGGCCAATTCAAAGACAAGCACCGTGGGGCATAACAAAAAGGTTCACTGATCATTCGAATAAAAAGGGGTGCTGTTATATCGCGTGATATAACCTCAGGCAAAAGAAAAAAATAGAACTCTGTGCTGAATTTTGACTAACAAACTGTTTGCCTTGGGATCCAGTCTATTTAAAGCAATCTGGGCCTAATTTTATCCACCTTGCAAAAACTACCTCTTTTAATTTATGAGGTGAAATTGGATTTATCAGAGGAACTCTGGAAGCTGAAACATTGATTTATTTGGGTAAAGTATAAGAAACTGTTAAGTATATTTAATATTTTAAATCAAAGGCTATAGTTAGATTTTGTTTGCCAAGTAATTTATCTTTGCAACTATATAAATATATTTTAGAATTTGCCTTATTGTAGATAAATAAGAATTTATTCATCTCAGATAACTTGGCATAGAAATTGGCTGTTAAAGTATATTGTTTAACTAGGCACTGTGAAAGTTAGTGGTCCATATTGTGGTATTTTAATGAAATTCATTGTGGATAAGGTAAATTGTAAAGGTATATTTTTATGGTCTTTGTATAGAATATTGTAACAGCATAAGTGTGTATCAATTGATTCATAATCTGGTTTCTATAATATATTTCAATGTGTTTATAACTTTAACTAATATAAAGAATTTAGGAATTTATATTAATTTTAATTGTTTTGTATATTGCATTTTATTGGGGGTTTGTTTTAAAGAATAATTATTAAATATATTGTATTATAACCTGGCCATATACTGACAACCAGCATAACTGTGAGTTGTACCATCTGGCAGATAAGTTAGTTACTTTGTAGATGCAAGTAACCGCTTTGTTTCCTGCTTAACAGTGTGTTTGTACTTGTGCCTGACAAAATCAGTCTTTTCAGTATTGTTATATGTACTCGCTCATTTTCCTCTGCATTACTGTTAAATGCTAATACAGATTCTGTTGCCCATACCTACTAAAGCAGTGCAAAACTGGTCTTGTGTTAAAAACAAAAACAGTTCTACGATCAAAACACCTGGATTCCCTTTACCAATTAGAGGAAACTCTTAGTGTGAGACTGTTATATAAATACTTTCTGACATTCTAATTATATATATGTACTAAGGCATAACTATAAGTACTAAGGCATATATAAGTACTAAGGCTCCTTTCAATTTTATTACGGGTACGAATGTGGGCCTCCTGGTACCTGATCTGGGGCCTCTGTAACGGGGCGGGCCAACAGGGTTAGCGGTTAGCAGTCATGGTCTGCAGCCATACCCAGCATCACCTGTTATGTGGCATAGATATTATGATTAATACAGGTTCCTCATGTGCTTAACAATAGGATGCATGGTAAAGAATGAATACAGTGAGTTCTACTAGGCCTTGATAGCAGACATGTATAACTTATATGGCCTAATTACTAAAGTGTGAATTATTGGGAATTCAAAGTGATTAAAAAAAATAAGAAAGGTTCACAAAGCCAATTCAGTTTCCATTTCTTTTTGTTTTGGCCTTATATTTGAAATTAATTTTTATATTCCTTAAATTCTCAGTTTAGTGAATAACCCAAAAAAAAACTTAATGTAGTGCATACTCTCCTAGCTGCCAAACCTCCTGAGAGAGTCCCATCCTCGAATTGCTGGAACAAGGGAGGGCTTCCTCTGGATGCAGAGTCATGTCACTCCCTGGAAAGCCTGCATACACATGGGTGTATTTCAAGATTGGTATCGCAGACCAATGCAATTCAAGGATATAGTAACACTTCCTGTTAATATAGAGGAATGCCTCTTCATGTGGGGCCACAATACGTACAGGGTGCAGTTAATAGTCACTATGACATTGGTTATGCCCCCCCCCCCCAGGCGAAAGAAGCCTTGTTTTAGACTGTTCCACTCCTGGAGGGTACGGGGAAAATTGATGTAGCGCTGTGTCTGGTAGTCCACAAAGGTGGATTGTGCTATCCCAGACACATGCTCTCTGTATGACTGGAATAAGCCAGATGCCAGGAAGTGTACAACATAAAAACAGCTTCTGAATACCAAGTCAGAGCTTGGTTCCTATACATTTGTAGGTCAATATCATCCTTCAAAACCTCATACAGGGCAATGAGGCTTGCAGATGTCAAGCAATAGCTGTCCCTGAGCTCCTCCTCGGTCATTCCAAACAGGATGACCCTAACCCTGTGAATCCTGGGTGCCCTTGCTCTCCCCCTCAGCTGATTCCGATGTCTGAGTGGCCCTGCTGGCCTCTGGTTGTACCAGGAAAGCATGCAGTGACCACAGCAGGAGCAGCATGGGAAGAAGCTGCAAGGGGAAACATGTTGGGTAATCAGGGTGTGCATTGTCTATCAGGTGTTTTAAGGCTGCAGGTGAGAGGTAGTGCTGTTTGTGATTGGTTGACCACACTTGCAGAGGGCATATACTGTTTTTATTAAATTAAGTGGCCTGGCAATGTTTAAACTGTTTGAGATGTGCGGCTGAAATGTATGTGAGTGTGCATGCATTAGTTAAGCCTTCCAGGGACTTTTGCTGTTTTTTTACTGTGCACAAGGGTTGCTTGCACCTACTTATGTGGGGGCAAGCTGAAAATGGAGTAAAATATATCTATTTTCTGCGCGTAAGTCCATGCGCAGGTTTGTGATAACGACTGCCGACGCCAGTTCTATGTTAGTCTTAGGGAGTAAAAACTGTTCACGCTGTGAAAAATCTACACGCATAACTTCTCTGCTGCACCATGTTTGTGATCGCACGGTTTGAGTAAAATATGGCGACACTGGCTTTTGCGCACGTCACCAAGTATGTGATCGAGGCCACTGCCTGGCTAGCCTCCTCCTATCCTGGCTGTTATAGCTCACTTGCACTTTACAACATTCAGATGTTAGTGCGCCCTAGACTTTTTTTAATATGTTACTTTCTACTTGTAAAATGAGCATTAAAAATAAAAAGTGCTTTTGTTAGCAAACAATAGTGCTAATAGTTTTGTGCTTCACTAATCTAACCAAAAATGTTTGTGTATTTAAAAAAAAGCCTTTGTAATATACTTTCATGATTAATTTTGCACACTTTCCAATAATTTTTTTTTAAATTCTTTTTTTATTAACCCCTTAAGGACAAGGCTATTTTTCAATTTCTTTCCCTTAAAGACCAGAGCTATTTTTAAATTTCTGCAGTGTTTGTGTTTAGCTGTAATTTGCCTCTTACTCATTTACTGTACCCACACTATTATATACCATTTTTCTTGCAACTAAATGGACTTTCTAAAGATACCAATATTTTCATCATATCTTATAATTTACTATTAAAAAAATTATAAAATATGAGGAAAAAAATGGAAAAAAACACACCTTTTCTAACTTTAACCCCCAAAATCTGTTACACATCTACAACCACCAAAAAACAACCATGCTAAATAGTTTCTAAATTTTGTCCTGAGTTTATAAATACCCAATGTTAACATGTTCTTTGCTTTTTTGCAAGTTATAGGGCAATAAATACAAGTAGCACTTTGCTATTTCCAAACCACTTTTTTTTCAAAATGAGCGCTAGTTACATTGGAACCCTGATATCTGTCAGGAATACCTGAATATCCCTTGACATGTATATATTTTGTTTTAGAAGACATCCCAAAGTATTGATCTAGGCCCATTTTGGTTTATTTCATGCCACCATTTCACCGCCAAATGCGATCAAATAAAAAAAATTGTTCACTTTTTCACAATTTTTTTTCAATTTTTTTTCACAAACTTTAGGTTTCTCACAGAAATTATTTACAAACAACTTGTACAATTATGGCATAAATGGTTGTAAATGCTTCTCTGGGATCCCCTTTGTTCAGAATTAGCAGACTTATATGACTTGGCGTTGCTTTTTGGTAATTAGAAGGCTGCTAAATGCCACTGCGCACCACACGTGTATTATGCCCAACAGTGATGGGATTAATTAGGGAGCATGTAGGGAGCTTGTAGAGTTAATTTTAGCTTTAGCGTAGAGATCAGCCTCCCACCTGACACACCAGACCCCCTGATCCCTCCCAAACAGCTCTCTTCCTCCCCCACCCCACAATTGTCCCCGCCATCTTAAGTACTGGCAGAAAGTCTGCCAGTACTAAAATAAAAGGTATCTTTATTTTTTTTATTTTTTTAAGCATATTTACATATGCTGCTGTGTAGGATCCCCCTTAGCCCAAACCTCCCTGATACCCCCCAAACAGCTCTCTAACCCTCCCCTCTACATTATTGGGAGCCATCTTGGTACAGGCAGCTTTCCAGTACCCAGTTTACAAAAAAATATATTTTTTTTATTTTTCCCCCACTTTTCAGTAGTGTAGCTTCCCCCAAGACTAAACCCCCGCCCCCTCTCAGATCACTTAGATTATTAATATTAAAATTTTTATTCCCACTCTCTCCACTTAATTTAAACAAATTGTTCCATAGTGCAATGGTTCCCACCCGCTCCCTCCCCATGCATGCGCCTGCCCGCCTCCCCCGTAACACGAGCGCATCGGTGCGTGCCCCCCAGCTATCCCGCCCACCTCTGCACACAGCAAGCCATCGATGGCCGCCCACCCGCCTCCCACATTGGCTCCCACCCACCAACGATTGCGGCCATCGATGTCCGGTGCAGAGGGCCACAGAGTGGCTCTCTCTTCATCGGATGGGGAAAAACTGTTATTGCAAAACATACAACAAAACATACAACAAAACATAAAACAAAACGTAAAACCAAATATTAACACTGGTGGTATGCCAAAAGGGTATACTAATTCTCGTTGCAGTGGGTATAACAGGTAATATGTAGCTTTATAGAAGATGGAATATATGTATATGTGGTGCTCACATAGCAAAGAAACCAAGTTACATTCAGTTGTGCATATATACATATACGCACACACGCATGCATATACATACATACCCACACATACAAGTCATTGTAGATTAAACTAATAAAGTGAAACAGCAGGCTTTTATAATATGAAATGAGGTAAGCCAAGGCATGAAATACCAGTTGCATCATTCAATATGAATGCTACTAATGTCTGGGCTATACTGTGGAATCAGAGACTGGGCAATCCCAGTATATTAAACACAAGACTGCAAATAATTCTAATAAAGTAATACAGCATGCTTCTGCATATAGAGTACAGTATCCCTCATCCTGAAAAGACAAAGAAGAGGCGCTCTGGTGCAGATAAAACTAAAACAATGTGACATCTTCCACTGTAATGTAAACTTGGTACTCACAAGTGTATTTGCACCTCTAGTGCAATACTGAACAAGCCGAAACGCGTAGCGAAGCATTTTAAAGTTTTTAATACAAGTTTTACATTTGTTCTACCTTTCTTGGACACACCATTCTTTACCCAAAGCTTTCTAATATAGCAACCACAAGTTTTGCTTCTATCTACTCCTATTGGTACAATAAGAGCTTTAGAGTATTTGTATCTCCCTGGAGCAGCGTTGTTTCCAAGTGCGGCAGCTAGCCCTGAACATTGATTCTGCAACCTGAAAAGCAGCTGTTATACCTGAAGGGAGTCAGCCGAATGGCTCAAAAGTTTCGGTCCGCTTGATATTCCACTGATTGTGCAAATTCGTTTGTGAGTATTAATCCTCAGTTAACTGTTGTTTGTCCGACATTGGTTGGGGTAATCTGCACCAAGGGTGTCTTGTCCTCCTATCCTTTACAGGGGCGTGACCGTTGTAAGCAGCTGACCGGGAGAGAGTGAGTCAGCCGAGCGGCTCTGAAGCTTCGGCTTGTTCAGTATTGCACTAGAGGTGCAAATACACTTGTGAGTACCAAGTTTACATTACAGTGGAAGATCTCGCATTGTTTTAGGTTTATCTGCACCAGAGCGCCTCTTCTTTGTCTTTTCAGGACAAGGGATACTGTCATCGTTTATTGTGGAGAGAGCCGCTATCCGTCTGGAGCTTTTTTGGACCTCTGTTTTGTGACACCATTTGTACCTATGGACACTTGCTTATACACCACTAAGGACTGTGTTTAAGTATACATATTTACATATATTTCATACTCGTTGTCATTTGGAATTATATTGGTCATCATTATATAATATATAATTATTTAACAATTTTATAGTAATATATCATATTACAAATTTAATACCTCATAAGGAGTAGCATGAAATAGGCGCACCTCTTTCTTTTTTTGGACATACAACCACTTTGTGTAGTCCTATCTTTTTTTTTATTTGCATATAGAGTAACCTGAAGTATATCAGAAAAGAAAATACAAATTGCATCCTACAATGTAAAAAAAAAAAAGAGGCAGGATTGAGAAATCATTAACAAAATCTATAAGCAATAATACCAATGTCTAGGTTATACTGTGGAAACAAATCAGGAGTTTTCAGCATGAGGAACTGGGCAACCTCAATATATAATTTATAGCTGTCTTAATCCATAGTTTTAGCCTCCCCCAAATGTTATTGTCTGTTTACTTAACATCTCACCCTGACCAGACCAGAATCTAACTTTCCAATTGGCCTTTCCAATTGTCGCTGATTAGCAATCAACTAAATTTAGTGGACTCAGCTGAATGCCCTCCCTGCATATATTTCTCACTAGTTTGGGATGTGCATTGCACTGGGATGTGCATTGCTATAACAAAATATGTTCATATTTTCAAAGTGAACATTTTATAAGTGAGGCACTAGCAATAGAATTATACAAGAATTAAGTGAACATTTTATAAGTGAGGCACTAGCAATAGAATTATACAAGAATTAAGTGAACATTTTATAAGTGAGGCACTAGCAATAGAATTATACAAGAATTAAGTGAACATTTTATAAGTGCGGCACTAGCAATAGAATTATACAAGAATTGAACAAGGATTGGGCAAGGGGCAAGAAAAAGGCAGGTACTTTTGTAATATTATGTTTGATATACCTTACTATTTTCTTATGCAATTGCTACTGTAATACTGTGTCTTGTGTGTTTAACTGGTTCCCTCTTTTGTAAAAATGCCTAATATCTTCTTATTCCTTTTTGCTGCCTTCTGTCTCTATAACAAACTACATTATTCAATTAATCCTTCTCCCTCTCCACCTGCACTGTTCATTAGCCCATCTCTCTTAAACTCACCTTACTTTTGTACTCATGAACTTTACCTATTCCTAAACACTCTCTCTCCCCCCTGCACCTTGTCTCAAAAGCAGTCTCACTACTGCAAATCTGTATCTCATCTCATGTCACTCTCCCTCTTGCTTTTACTAACTGCTGGTGACATCTCCCCTAATCCTGGTCCCCAACAACTGCCTAGCCATGCACATCCATGTATACCATCCCACAGACTCAAAAAACAAAACTCTGACAACCTTACTCACATTCCTCTTGCATCAAAAGCCACTTCCCCTTTCACTTGTGCACTTTGGAACTCTCGCTCTGTTTGCAACAAACTCACTTCTATACATGACCTCTTTATCTCCCACTCCCTCAACCTTCTGGCCCTAACAGAAACCTGGCTCTCTCCCCTAGACACAGAATCCACTGCTACTCTGTCACATGTGGGTCTCCACTTCAGCCACACTCCTAGGTCTGGTAATAGACAAGGAGGTAGTGTAGGTATTTTACTTTCATCTCATTGCACCTTTCAACAAATACATCCCATCTCTTCCCTCACATTTTCCTCATTCGAAACCAACATGATTCGCTTATTCTCTCCTCTTTCTATACGTGTTGCAGTCATATACCGTCCTCCTGGCTCCTCAACTCAATTTCTCTTTTGGTTTGTCAGAATGGACTGATTCTCCCACTCACAAAGATGGTCACTCCATTGACCTGATCTTTAGCTATTGATGCACCCTCTCAAACTTCACAAACTCCCCCTTTCCTCTTTCTGACCACCATCTCCTTACTTGCAACATATCATCCCTCCCTACAACTCTCCCTCCTTCTGCTCCTCACACCAAACTTCACAGAAGCATTATGTCATTAGATCAACAACAGCTTTCTAATTCCCTCAAACCTCTCCTCTCATCCTTCTCCTCCTTTTCCTGCCCTGACCAATCTATCTGCCACTATAATTCCACCCTTACATCCGTCCTTAACAATCTCGCCCCTCTTACCATAGCTCGGAAATCAAACACTCATAGTCAGCCCTGGCATACTCCTCTGACACGATACCTACGCAGATGTTCCCGTACTGCTGAGCGGCATTGGAGAAAATCTAGGAGTTCAGCTGATTTTCAACATTACAAATTTATCTTGAACTCCTACTACTCTGCCCTTAATTTCCATGAGAAACACTACTTCTTTACTCTTATCTCTAATCTTTCTTCAAACCCAAAACGTTTGTTCTCCACTTTCAATACTCTTCTCCGCCCTCCCCCACCTCCTAATACAACTTCTCTGTCAGCTCAAGACTTTGCCAACCACTTCAATAACAAAATCGACTCCATCAAAAATGAAATCAGCTCTCAACATAATTCCATTCTCTCACCCCCTCAAATGCTCTCAATCAAACACAACCCACATAAACTTAAACTTAGCTCATTCTCCCCTATTACTGAGGAAGAGGTTTCTGCACTTATAGTGCGCTCTCACCTCACTACCTGTCCCCTTGACCCTATCCCCTCACAGCTACTCCCCTCCCTATCTGCCACCCTTACCCCTATACTCACACACACTTTCAACCTCTTCCTCAGCACCGGTATATTTCCCTCATCGCTGAAACATGCACTGGTCACATCTATCCTCAAAAAACCTTCCCTTGATCCTACCTCCCCATCCAACTACCGCTCTATTTCCCTCCTCCCTCTTGCATCAAAGCTTCTCAAAAAACTAGCTTATGCACGCCTATCCCATTTCCTTACAATAAACTCCCTCCTTGACCCATTGCAATCTGGATTTCGTCCCCATCACTCCACAGAGACAGCAATTGTTAAGGTTACCAACAACCTACTTACAGCAAAATCAAAAGGCCACTTCTCTCTGCTTATCCTCCTTGATCTGTCCGCAGCCTTTGACACTGTTGACCACCCTCTTTTGCTCCAAACCCTCCAATATTTCGGCATATGTGACACAGCCCTCTCGTGACTCTCTTCCTACCTGTCAAACCGTACCTTTAGTGTAGCCTTCTCTGGGGCCTCCTCTGCCCCGTCACCACTTTCTGTCGGAGTACCACAAGGCTCTGTCCTCGGTCCCCTTCTCTTCTCAATCTACACGTCACCACTAGGTTCCCTAATAAAGTCCCACGGTTTACAATATAATTTGTATGCCGATGACACCCAAATCTACTTCTCTGCACTAGACCTTTCTCCTTCCTTGCTAACCCGTGTCACTAACTGTCTTTCTCACATCTCCAACTGGATATCCTCTCACTACCTCATGCTAAATCGTCACTATTGAGAAAGCTACGGCGAAACGCGTCTAGTGACGCCCCTTCAGGAGTCAGAGGTATTTAGTACTTTGTTAAAGTCAGCAAGAATTCTTCTCCAGGTCTGTACAATTATATACTTTTACACAAGTTTTTGCAAATAAAAGCTAAGTTTTATACGAACATAACTGGAAAAGTGAAGAATCTCTTTATTTTGAAACCTGTCACAGTTACTATTTTTTGCTACAAGTATTTGACTACTAAGTTTTGCTTATATATACTTTGTGACCATTTGCGGTATAACAACTCACACAGGTTTCATACTGTCAACCTTTTATTGTTTAAATGCACTTTTTCGTCCACATCATTTTTCATTAATTTTTATATGGATAACACACTCCTGCAGTAGCAGAACAGCAGGTATTGTTTTGCTTATCGATAACTGTGCTTTGTTAAAAGGGTTAAGCACGGGCATGGTGCATATTATAGCCACAACAGAGGAGTGTTTTCTGGACAGTGTATAACTCATGCTAAATCTCTCCAAAACTGAACGCCTTATTTTCCCCCCTTCTTCTAAACTCTCCACCCCCAATCTCTCTATAACTGTCGACAACTCCATCATTACCCCTACCCCGCATGTCCGTTGTCTCTGGGTCACATTTGACTCAGATCTTTCTTTCACTCCTCACATTCAGTCATTGTCTAAAGCCTGCCGCTTCCACCTTAAAAACATCTCTAAAATTAGACACTTCCTTACACAAGAAACAACTAAGATTTTAATCCACTCTCTCATTCTCTCCCGCCTCGATAACTGCAACTCTGTCCTCTCTGATCTCCCCACCTACCTCCTAGCTCCTTTACAATCCATAATGAATGCCTCTGCCAGACTCATCTTCCTTACATGTCGCTCTTCATCTGCTGCACCTCTCTGCCAATCCCTTCACTGGCTTCCTCTTGCCTCTAGGATCAAACACAAAATTCTCATTCTGACATACAAAGCCCTCAACTGCACTGCTCCCCCCTATATCTCAGACCTTGTCTCCAGATACTCTCCCTCCCTCCCGTCCCTTTCACTCTGCTCACAACCTCCTACTCTCCTCCTCTCTTGTCACCTCATCACATTCCCGTTTACAGGACTTCTCCAGACTGGCTCCCATCTTGTGGAACTCTCTGCCTCGCTCCACAAGACTCTCTTCTAGTTTTAAAAGCTTCAAGTGCTCCCTAAAGACTCTACTGTTCAGGGATGCATACAACTTATGCTAACCTTTCTTTATACCAGTTCCTCTCCTACTTTGCTATCCCCTGAACCCCCTTAGCATGTAAGCCTAAGAGTCCAGCTGTTTGTTGATCACCTTCTTAAGAGCTGACTACAACAGTGCAACTCTTGGCAGGGCCCTCTACCCATTTGATCCCTATAATTGTTTTGTTGTACTCCGCCTTTGTTTATAGCACTGCGGAATCTGTTGGCGCTCTACAAATAACCGATAATAATAACCGATAATAATGTTAACTCTAAAGTATGTAACTCTACGAAAGGGAAACCATATTTTCCTACATATACACATAGAAAGCAAAATGAGGTATCAGAGTATAAAATGCAAATTGTTTCATTCAATGTGATGACTGAGACAGCATTGATAGGGAGTGAACAAAATCTACATTGATGAATACTTTCTGTTGAATATTCAAAAGAAAAAAAAAAGGATTGCAGGCATATTTTTTATCAAGGTTGTAAGCAACCTGTCATAAGTCATAAGTAAAATGATGGTGCACTGCCATCTCTTTAAAGCAGTCCCTTATGGAAGTCCCAAACATGAGGGGGGTGAATTAATACCCTATCTCTGCAAAGGATATCATCCAACTCCTACACGAGCAGGGAGAGGATGAACGCTGCAACCAAAGCATGAGTGAACAGGACATAAACTGCTCCAAGTGTGGAATGAGAAATATATTGCAGCTGTCCCTGAAAAGGGCCTGCAGAGCTTTACATCTTTTCTATCCAGACAGTCTGCCCACGTGTTGCTCCACTGAAATGGTCTTGTAAGTTTATAACACTGAGGGTTCCTCTGAGAGCAGCCAGCTGCTAGTAGCTCCGGAGCTGACATCAGTAAATCAAAT
Source organism: Bombina bombina (assembly GCF_027579735.1). Taxonomy (NCBI): domain Eukaryota; kingdom Metazoa; phylum Chordata; class Amphibia; order Anura; family Bombinatoridae; genus Bombina; species Bombina bombina. The sequence goes on from NC_069499.1 coordinate 1,221,681,879, forward strand.
AGGCACAAGTCTGTTACATTTAAACTGACCTCAGGGCATGTTTCTGCAGTCTTAGGTGGGAGTCTCAGTGATCCAAGAGATATATCCTCTGAGCAGTCGTTATGAGAGTCCAATATGAGAACAGTTAGATTGTCAGCATACTTCACATAGCCACGCTGTATTGGGTACTCAGTAATAGAATTTTCCTTGTGATCTTCACACATAGTCATTATCGGTTTGTTGCCTCTCACACCTCCCTGAACTTCCTGGCATAACTCTGAACAGGCAGATAGCAATCTGTCCAGTAAAGGTGTAAACAGCATGGTCAGTTCCTGGATGAGGTTATCTTTGCACATCAGCATGTTGAATCCTACTTTAAATCCAGGATTGTAGGAGGCCTCAGCTGCTGTTTATAAGATGGTGTAGGCAGTTTTACTGCTGTCTCTTCTCAGGGGCAAGGGCGTGATGTAGGGGCCCTTCACACATCAGGTTTCAGCTGCAGCAAGTGCCCGCATAAATTAGGATGCCTGCTCAGCAAGAAAAGTAGTGTGGGTTAGCTGGTGGCAGCGATTAATTGCTTTTTTAAAAGCTGTTTTGCAGAGCTCTTTCTTCTTGCTGCCACCCGGTTGCTCCGCCCCCCGGAAGTCCTCTTTCCAATAATTTAATAAATTGCTTGATCAGTGCAGGAGCTTATTTACACCTTTTCCCTAATAGCTCATAAGAGAGGAGGTAAATACAGTAAGTTTTCACATTATGAAATAATTTCTATAGTAGCACTGAGTCATTTTTGATATTGCATTGCATGCTGTATCTGTCCTTCATACTGCTCATCATGTCATTTCACAGTACCATATCATGGGCTAGATTACAGGTGGCCGCTATTGTTAGCAAGGGATGCGATAAGCAATATCGCGACTGTGCTAACTTGCCCACGTAATGAAGACCTCTCGTAAAGTGTAAGGGTTAAAAAAATGTGCACAAAACACATCACAAATACATTAAAATAAAGTGTAACACTCATAAATTCACTTAATGATACAAAATATTCTTATAAATATTAATTAAAAAATTTGATAAAGGTTAAAACGGATATGTTATATGACAAGGTGTTTGAGTGGAAAGTGCTATAATGTATTTATGTACTGTATACAGGTATGTGTGTGTATATATATATATATATATATATATAAATACATATAAGCGCTGCGTAATCTGTTGGTGCTCTACAAATAAATGATAATATATATATATATACATACTGTATGTGTGTGTGTGTGTATATATATATATATATATATATATATATAAATACACACACACACACTCAACAAGGGATTTGTACTCTCACCTTCAATCAGCGTGCCAGGAGCAGAGGAGATATATAAAAAATGAAGAATTGGCACTCGCTGGATTTATATAAAGTTAATATTTAATTCAAAGCATTGAATTAAATAGCCACATCCTCAGTAGTGAAATCTCCAAAGCAGGCACTCACGATAGGAATTTCAAGCTTTAATGCTATCAAAGTTGTTCCATAACGTTTCAATTTTAACCTTTGTCAAATGTATCAGATAAAAATTGCATGTGAAACAAACAAATAGCCTCATCTTTACAACCCCACAATGTGACTTAATTTAATTCAGGCAAGAGACTGTTGCGCACATGCCAGGTCACATGATCATTGCATCAGACTGACATAATCAAAACGAGACCATTGAAACTGGTAAACAATAACAAAAGAACTGGTTTACATAGATCATCGGGATCACACATGTAGCGAATAAATAGTCTGTCAAAAGAACTTAAAGTGAAAGTAAATCCTAGCGTTTTACAAACGCTAGGATTGACTTTTGAAACAAATAAAGGGGACTTTCATTCATGAAGTATAAGATACTTTATGTAGAAAGCTCCTTTATTTGTTTTAGCCAATCACCGTTTTTAGCTGCTACAGCAGCCCACGGCTAAATTTTTTTTTTTGCTAACACGTGATGTTTTCACCTCTTAGCCTAATAGCCAATAGCCGTGCGGTAAATCCGGCTCCCATGGGCGCCAAGCAGCATTTACTGCACGGCTATTGGCTAAGAGGTGAAAATGTCACCTCTTAGCAAAAAAATTTTTTAGCCGTAGGCTGCTGTAGCAGCTAAGAATGCCGATCGGTTAAAACAAATAAAGGAGCTTTCTACATGAAGTATCTTATACTTCATGAATGAAAGTCCCCTTTATTTGTTACAAAAGTCAATGCTAACATTTGTAAAATGCTAGGATTTACTTTCACTTTAAATAAGGGGATAGTCTGCAGAGGCTTAGATGCAAGGTAATCACAGAAGTAAAATGTGTGTTAATATAACAGTGTTTGTTAAGCAAAACTGGGGAATGGGTAAATAAAGGGATTATCTAACTTGTTAAACAATATAAAAATTCAAGTAGACTGTCCCTTTAACTGGACATGTAATGAATCCATTTGGGATTGTGATAAAAAATGTAGAGTAAAGTGTTCATTATTTATTGTGCCCCTTTTATTCTAATTTCACTGGCAATTGTGGGGTTTCCAATTTCCACAATAATTGGTGGTTCAGTCATTCTTAGATCATAGTAGAAACTCAATTTCTTGTTTAAATAGTGAGATGGTTGATTGTAAAATATAGATTAGTCTAAAAAAAAAAACATTTATATTGAGAAATGCATAGCTTTTTTTCGGCTAGATTTAGAGTTCTGCGGCCAAAGGGGTGCGTTAGCTACGCGTGCTTTTCCCCCCCGCCCCCGCTTGGATCAAGACTTCAGCCGGATGATGGACCTCTTCAGCCCCCGCTTGGATCAAGACTTCAGCCGGATGATGGACCTCTTGTAGCTATTGGCTGATCGGAACAGCCAATAGAATGCAAGCTCAATCTGATTGGCTGATTGGATCAGCCAATCGGATTGAACTTGAATCTGATTGGCTGATTCCATCAGCCAATCAGAATTTTCTTACCTTAATTCCGATTGGCTGATAGAATCCTATCAGCCAATCGGAATTTGAGGGACGCCATCTTGGATGACGTCCCTTAAAGGAACCGTCATTCGTCGGGAAGTCGTCGGCCAGGATGGATGTCCCGCGTCGGCGGGATGAAGATGGAGCCGGAAGAAAGAAGATTGAAGATGCCGCTTGATAGAAGACTTCAGCCGGATGATGGACCTCTTCAGCCCCCGCTTGGATCAAGACTTCAGCCGGATGATGGACCTCTTCAGCCCCCGCTTGGATCAAGACTTCAGCCGGATGATGGACCTCTTCAGCCCCCGCTTGGGCTTGAATGAAGACATTGCCCGGATTGGATGAAGACTTCGGACCCTCTTCTGGACGGATCGGTGATACCCGGTGTGGTGAAGACAAGGTAGGGAGATCTTCAGGGGCTTAGTGTTAGGTTTATTTAAGGGGGGTTTGGGTTAGATTAGGGTTATGTGGGTGGTGGGTTGTAATGTTGGGGGGGGTATTGTATGTTTTTTTTACAGGCAAAAGAGAAGAATTCTTTGGGGCATGCCCCGCAAAAGGCCCTTTTAAGGGCTGGTAAGGTAAAAGAGCTTTTCAATTTTTATTTTAGAATAGGGTAGGGCATTTTTTTATTTTTGGGGGCTTTGTTATTTTATTACTAATTATTGAAATGTGTGCACTCTATCTTGATCACAAACAAAAACAATTTTGGTGCTAGCAGTCATAATGAAATATTAAATGAATAAATAAGAGAGTAGTCACAGCTAAAAGTAAATGCTGTGAAAAAGAATGACAAGGCAGCACACAAATTGCATAAATAACGAGTGGTTTATTTGCTAAACCTACACATGTCAAAAACAAAATTCACAAAACCCTTAATTGCAATAAAAAGAGTGACTATTAAACCCAGGCCTGGTTAGTACTATTATCTGACACACTACCGTAAAACTACGGTTATTACAAATAATGTTCGAGGTATATAACATATCTTAAACTATGCGCTGTTATAAATAAACAATGTGTGAAAGATAAACTGTTGCAACATAATTCAAAAGAGACACAGATTAACAATGTCCGTTTTAACAGAGCACTTAGTGTGAATCACATGCTCTGTGAATGAAATGTGTTACAAAGAAGCAGTTCCAACGTTACTGATTGGGAAACCAACTGTAATAGAATTACTGAGCAAACAGTCTCACCACATTCGCGGTACAAAGTTCCAGTATTTGCTCCAACACTAGCTTGTATAATTACCACTTGATCACTCCAAGCTTTGCATGTTTCTCATGCCGGATCCTGGTAATTCTCCAAACAAAGCGATTTGTGTTAAGGCTCCATTACGGTTAATGCCTCCTTGTATTTACAAAAACGGAACTTCCATTCAAGACTGCTGCATGCTTGTCAGTTGTTAGAACCACATAAAGTAACTCGGTATGCTTCAGACCAGCTGCCAGGGACTTAGCACTCCACTTCAAACAGTTGCCGCTTCACAAAACGTCAGCATGATGCGTTTCGCCCCTCCCCTTAGTGGGCTGACTTTAGGGCTTCATCAGATGCTTGTTTCTGGTGATAACACCCTTTTTATAGCTCAATAGCTAAGTTAAATTTTTAATTGATGACAGTTTTGGCACCATATTGCAACCTCATATTCAAAGATAAACGAAAAACTTTTAATTGCACAAACATCATATTTGTTAAATAATTACATGTTATGCAACATATATTTGGGTTTATTCTTTTTCATTCTGGGATGGCAGAATCAGAGCTACACAATGTATTTACCATTGCAATTTTTTACATCTCAAAACTTTGCTTATCTTTTAAGCCAAACTAATGACTATTACATACACAACTGAAATAATGTAAGTATAGAGATACCAAAGGTTCTTTAGCATTTATCCCCTACTAGGGAAAAGTTCTACAGAAAGCATGAGAAATCTATTTTTTCATTAAGGCCATTTGGAGCCAGTGTATTTAATCGATAAATCCATCGGGATTCATTCCTTAATAGCATATTGTCAACATCACCACCACGGCGGTGCTGTTTTATGTGCTGAATGCCAGTTACTTTCATAATAGTAAAATCAGAATTATGATATAATTCAAAGTGTCTGGCCACTGGGCTATCCTGCTCTTTGTTCTTAATGTCATCCCTATGCTCTCTGACTCGATCTTTCAGATCATGCTTAGTTTTCCCTATGTAAAATAGGGGGCATGAGCAGTGCAAGAGGTAAATGACACCTGTAGTGTTGCAGGTTATCCACTGTTTTATATTGTATTGTCTACCTGTTAAAGTTTCAAATTTACATGTTTTTTGTATAAACCTGCAATACACGCAATGCCCACAAGGGCTACAGCCTTGCCATTTGCCTCTTGTGCTTAACCAATTGGTTTTCGGTTCTCTTATGTATTCACTTCTAACAAGCTTATCCTTAAGACTATCAGCTCTGCGTGCTGTCAACAAAGGGAAGTCTCCTACATAATCTTTCAGTTCAGTATCAATAGTCAACATATGCCAATATTTATTCATTATGTCTCTAAGTTTGCCCCAGTGTGCATTGTACTTAGTTATGAGGCGTACCTTATCACCATTCCTTTTAACTGCATTATGTTTGTAGAGCAGATCATTTCTTATGCTGTTTCTAGCCCTCGTCCAGGCCCTTTTAACCTGTCTCTTAGAATATCCTCTTTCAAGGAACCTAGACGACATTTCTTTGGCCTGTGATTCAAACTCCTCTAAGTCGGAACAATTCCTTCGTAACCGAAGGAATTGGCCAACTGGAATGCCAGTTTTTAGGCATTCAGGATGGTGGCTAGTAGCATGTAAAAGGCTATTAGTGGCCGTTGATTTACGATGGACCTTAGTGGTTAGATGTCTACCTTCTTTCCTAATTGATAGATCTAAAAAAGTTGCTTCATCTTTACTCATTTCACATGTAAGAAAGATGTTGTACCCATTGTCAGTGTTCAAAATACTCAAGAAATTCTCTAACAACTCTTTGCTGCCACAGGAGTAGAATATCATCCACATAGCGGAGCCAGAGTGCCACATGTGCCTCCACTAGGGATTCAAAACACGAAAAAAACCTCTCGTGCCTCCCATAAGCCAAGATGTAAACAGGCATATGTGGGGGCACATGTGGCACCCATGGCCGTGCCTTGGAGCTGTCTATAATATCTTCCATCAAATTGGAATATATTATTGTTCAATATGAGTTGTAACAAGGAGATTGCAAAATCAGTATGTTTTTGAAAATCATGCCCTCTTTGTTCAAGAAAATATCTGGTTGCTCTGATTCCCACATTATGGGGGATCGAGGAGTATAACGACTCGACATCAAGGGTTACTAACCATGTGTCTTCATCAACGTCAATGCCATCTAATTTCCTAAGGACATCCGAAGTATCCTGGACATAGGAGGGCAGTGAACTTAGGAAGGGTCTCATAAAGTAGTCTATATATCTACTCGCTCCTTCCATAGGCCCCCCTATGCCCGAGATAATTGGTCGTCCCGGTGGTTTGCTCATGCTTTTGTGCAGCTTGGGGATGCAGTAAAAGGTTGTCACAATTGGAAACTTTTTGAACATGAATGCATGTTCTTTAGTTGTTATTAGCCCCTCTCTCAAAGCATCATTGAGAATAAACAAAAGCTCATTACAAGATGTGTCAAATGCAATTCTGTTTGTCAATTCATACTGTGTAGTATTAGATAATTGCCTCTGGATTTCTGTCACATAATCATGATCATTCATGACCACCAAATTACCACCCTTGTCGGATGATTTAAAAATGAGTCCCTTACTATTGAGTAATTCTTTGAGAGACCTTCTCTCATCTATACTCAAATTATCCTGAACAACTTCACATCCTTGTAGATCCCCAATCTCTCTTTCAACGCATCTTACAAAGTTTTGAATCTCTGGAGCTGTTGAGAGTGGGGGCATGTATTTTGAAGTCGGTCTAAAATTGGATTTTTTAGGGTGTTGAGTAATATCAACATCCTCATTTTGCTCCTCTAAGAGTGACAGTAAATCATCCAGGGCAGGTTTGTCACTTCTGTCCAGAGGCACATCCGGACCCATTTTTCTATTCATTATTCCTGGCAAATAAATTAAGATCTTTTATGAATTCAAATTTATCCAGATGTGCCGATGGACAGAACGACAAACCTTTACTTAGCAGTGACATTTGTGTGAGGGAAAGGGGAACGGAAGATAGGTTCACAACCCTGAGGGTGTCAACACCCCCCAGACCCATGTGATCCAAGAATAGAGGTTATACCCTCTGATTCCTGGTTAACATCCGATGGAATCAGCCAATCAGATTGCAAGCTCAATCTGATTGGCTGATTCAATCAGCCAATCAGATTTTCCCTACCTTAATTCCGATTGGCTGATAGAATCCTATCAGCCAATCGGAATTCAAGGGATGCCATCTTGGATGACGTCATTTAAAGGAACCTTCATTCGGACTTAGGACGTCGGAAGAAGAGGATGGATCCGCGCCGGAGGTCTTCAAGATGGAGCCGCTTGTCATCGGATGAAGATAGAAGATGCCGCTTGGAAGAAGATGGTTGCCGGTCCGGATCTACTCTTCTGCCCGGATAGGATGAAGACTTTGGAGCCTCTTCTGGACCTCTTCAGCCGCCGCTTGATAGAAGACTTCAGCCGGATGATGGATCTCCAGCCCCCGCTTGGGCTTGGATGAAGACTTCGGAGCCTGGAGCGATCGGTGATACCTGGCATGGTGAAGACAAGGTAGGAAGATCTTCAGGGGCTTAGTGTTAGGTTTATTTAAGGGGGGTTTGGGTTAGATTAGGGGTATGTGGGTGGTGGGTTGTAATGTTGGGGGGGGGTATTGTATGTTTTTTTTTACAGGCAAAAGAGCTGAATTCTTTGGGGCATGCCCCGCAAAAGGCCCTTTTCAGGGCTGGTAAGGTAAAAGAGCTTTTCTATTTTAATTTTAGAATAGGGTAGGGCATTTTTTTATTTTGGGGGGCTTTGTTATTTTATTAGGGGGCTTAGAGTAGGTGTAATTAGCTTAAAATTGTTGTAATATTTTTATTATGTTTGTAATTAATTTTTTTATTTTTTTAACTTAGCTTTTTTTATTTTTTGTACTTTAGTTAGTTTATTTAATTGTATTTATTTGTAGGTATTTTATTTAATTTATTTATTGATAGTGTAGTGTTAGGTTTAATTGTAGATAATTGTAGGTATTTTATTTAATTAATTTATTGCTAGTGTAGTGTTAGGTTTAAATGTAACTTAGGTTAGGATTTATTTTACAGGTAATTTTGTAATTATTTTAACTAGGTAGCTATTAAATAGTTATTAACTATTTAATAGCTATTGTACCTGGTTAAAATAAATACAAAGTTGCCTGTAAAATAAATATAAATCCTAAAATAGCTACAATATAATTATAATTTATATTGTAGCTATATTAGGGTTTATTTTACAGGTAAGTATTTAGCTTTAAATAGGAATAATTTATTTAATAAGAGTTAATTTATTTCGCTAGATTTAAATTATATTTAACTTAGGGGGGTGTTAGTGTTAGGGTTAGACTTAGCTTTAGGGGTTAATAAATTTATTAGAGTAGCGGCGAGGTCCGGTCGGCAGATTAGGGGTTAATACTTGAAGTTAGGTGTCAGCGATGTTAGGGAGGGCAGATTAGGGGTTAATACTATTTATTATAGGGTTAGTGAGGCGGATTAGGGGTTAATAACTTTATTATAGTAGCGGTGAGGTCCAGTCGGCAGATTAGAGGTTAATAATTGTAGGTAGGTGGCGGCGACGTTGGGGGCGGCAGATTAGGGGTTAATAAATATAATATAGGGGTCGGCGGTGTTAGGGGCAGCAGATTAGGGGTACATAGGGATAACGTAGGTTGCAGCGGTGTGCGGTCGGCAGATTAGGGGTTAACATTTTTTATTAGAGTGGCGGCGATGTTGGGGGGCCTCGGTTTAGGGGTACATAGGTAGTTTATGGGTGTTAGTGTACTTTAGAGCACAGTAGTTAAGAGCTTTATAAACCGGCGTTAGCCCATAAAGCTCTTAACTCCTGACTTTTTTCTGCGGCTGGAGTTTTGTCGTTAGATTTCTAACGCTCACTTCAGCCACGACTCTAAATACCAGCGTTAGAAAGATCCCATTGAAAAGATAGGATACGCAAATGGCGTAGGGGGATCTGCGGTATGGAAAAGTCGCGGCTGCAAAGTGAGCGTTAGACCCTTTCCTGACTGACTCTAAGGGGGGTAGTTATCAAGCCGTCGACCTCAAATACGCTGGAATTCCGCAGCGTATTTGTGGCGAGGCTGATTCGCCTTAGTTATCAAAGGCTAGAGACCGGCAAAAATAGAATTTTGTGACGTAAACTTCGATCCGCCGGACTCCGTCCGACACAGATCGATTCTTACGTCACTACAGATGTTCCGCACACAAGTGCGGCACAATCTCACTACTTTTGCTAGTTATCAAAAAACTAGCAGGTACGCTCTGCACTTTTACGGCCCAGCGTACCTGGTTTTCAAACCGCCAGCCTGGAGGCGGCGGATCCCATAGGAATCAATAAGAGTCTGACCATAGCGAAAGTACAAGTTCGCTGCTGCCAGACATCCCATTCATTCCTATGGGAGCTGTCTGCACCTAACACCCTAACATGTACCCCGAGTCTAAACACCACTAATCTGTCCCCCCTACACCGCCGCAACTAAATAAAGTTATTACCCCCTAAACCGCCGCTCCCGGAGCCCACCGACACTATAATAAATATGTTAACCCCTAAACCGCCGCTCCCGGAGCCCACCGCAAGCTACTCTATACATATTAACCCCTAAACTGCCGCTCCCGGAGCCCACCGCCAACTACATTATACCTAGTAACCCCTATCCTGCCCCCCCTATACCGCCGCCCTCTATAATAAATTTATTAACCCCTATCCTGCCGATCCCGCACCTTGCCGCAAATAAATAGTTTAACCCCTAAACCGCCGCTCCCGGACCCCCGCAACCTATATTAAATTTATTAACCCCTATCCTGCCCCCCTACACCGTCGCAACCTATAATAAATTTATTAACCCCTATCCTGCCCCCTTCTACACCGTCGCCACCTATAATAAATTTATTAACCCCTATCCTGCCCCCTTCTACACCGTCGCCAACTATAATAAATTTATTAACCCCTATCCTGCCCCCCACTACACCGTCGCCACCTATAATAAATTTATTAACCCCTATCCTGCCCCCCACTACACCGCCGCCACTCTAATAAAATTATTAACCCCTAAACCTAAGTCTAACACTAACCCTAACACCCCCTAACTTAAATATTAATTAAATAAATCTAAATCATATTTCTATTATGAACTAAATGAATCCTATTTAAAACTAAATACTTACCTATAAAATAAACCCTAATATAGCTAGAATATAAATAATAATTATATTCTAGCTATCTTAGGATTTATTTTTATTTTACAGGTACCTTTCAATTTATTTTAACTAGGTACAATAGCTATTAAATAGTTATTAACTATTTAATAGCTTACCTAGCTAAAATAAAGAGAAATTTACCTGTAAAATAAAAACTAACCTAAGTTACAATTACACCTAACACTACACTATACTTTAATAAATTATTCCTATTTAAAACTAAATACTTACCTGTAAAATAAACCCTAATATAGCTACAATATAATTAATAATTACATTGTAGCTATCTTAGGATTTATATTTATTTTACAGGTAACTTTGTATTTATTTTAGCTAGTTAGAATAGTTATTAAATAGTTATTAACTATTTAATAACTACCTAGCTAAAAGAAATACAAAATTACCTGTAAAATAAATCCTAACCTAAGTTACAATTAAACCTAACACTACACTATCATTAAATAAATTAAATAAACTACCTACAAATAACTACAATTAAATACAATTACATAAACTAACTAAAGTACAAAAAATAAAAAAAGCTAAGTTACAAAAAATAAAAAAAATAAGTTACAAACATTTAAAAACATATTACAACAATTTTAAGCTACTTACACCTAATCTAAGCCCCCTAATAAAATAACAAACCCCCCCAAAATAAAAAAATGCCCTACCCTATTCTACATTAAAAAAGTTCAAAGCTCTTTTACCTTACCAGCCCTTAAAAGGGCCTTTTGTGGGGGCATGCCCCAAAGAGTTCAGCTCTTTTGCCTGTAAAAGAAAAATACAACCCCCCCAACATTAAAACCCACCACCCACATACCCCTAATCTAACCCAAACCCCCCTTAAAATAACCTAACACTAATCCCCTGAAGATCATCCTACCTTTAGTTGTCTTCACTCAGCCGAGCCACCGATGGAACTGAAGAGGACATCCGGACCGGCAGAAGTTATCCTCCAAGGGGCGCTGAAGAAATCTTCCATCCGATGAAGTGATCCTCCAAGCGGCGCTGAAGAAATCTTCCATCCGGACGAGGTCATCTTCCAAGAGGCGCTGAAGAAGTCTTCTATCCGGGCGAGGTCATCTTCGAAGCCGGGTCTTGAATCTTCATCCCGCCGCGGAACATCCTTCTTTCCCGACGAACTACCGACGAATGAAGGCTCCTTTAAGGGACGTCATCCAAGATGGCGTCCCTTCAATTCCGATTGGCTGATAGGATTCTATCAGCCAATCGGAATTAAGGTAGGAAAAATCTGATTGGCTGATGGAATCAGCCAATCAGATTCAAGTTCAATCCGATTGGCTGATCCAATCAGCCAATCAGATTGAGCTCGCATTCTATTGGCTGATCGGAACAGCCAATAGAATGCAAGCTCAAATTTATTATAGGTGGCGACGGTGTAGGGGGGCAGGATAGGGGTTAATAAGTTTGTTATAGGTGGCGACGGTGTAGGGGGGCAGGATAGGGGTTAATAAGTTTATTATAGGTGGCGACGGTGTAGGGGGGGCAGGATAGGGGTTAATAAATTTAATATAGATTGCGGCGGGTTCAGGGAGCGGCGGTTTAGGGGTTAAACTATTTTTTTATTTGCGGCGAGGTGCGGGATCAGCAGGATAGGGGTTAATAACTTTATTATAGAGGGCGACGGTATAGGGGGGGCAGGATAGGGGTTACTAGGTATAATGTAGGTGGCAGCGGTGTCCGGGAGCGGCGGTTTAGGGGTTAATACATTTATAAGACTTGCGGCGGGGTCTAGGAGCGGCGGTTTAGGGGTTAATACATTTATAAGACTTGCGGCAGGGTCTAGGAGCGGCAGTTTAGGGGTTAGTAACTTTATTTAGTTGCGGGGGGCTCCGGGGGTGCCGGTATAGGGGGTAGAACAGTATAGTTTAGTGTGAGTGCTTAGTGACAGGCTAGCAAGAAAGCTGTCAAACAGCCGAAGAGCAGCGAGATCGGATGAGTGATAACTCTCACAGTCCGCTGCCCCGCGGCTTTTTGACAGCTTTTTTTGATAACTTAGGCGTATTTTTTCAGTTCCGCGGCGGCGAAGGTAGGCGAGCTTAGGCGGGCGTATTGGGCCGGCGAAGGCAGGAAAGTTGACACGTTGATAACTACCCCCCTAAATACCAGCGGTAGCCCAAAACCAGCGTTAGGAGCCTCTAACGCTGGTTTTGACGGCTAACGCCAAACTCTAAATCTAGCCGTTAATGAACAGAGAGGACAGCTAATGTATTTGCTTTCTTATTTTTTAACTGTTTGTAAAAAAGGTAATACGCCATTGGAGCATGTATCTTTGTGTTTGTCTTTATTGCAGATAAGACGCCAGTAATACCAAGATGACAGTTTACTGAGAGGCTGCCAATTCACCCAGACTGTAAGACCTGAACAAAAAGTGCTTTACACTTGTGAATGTATTTCTTTCACTAACTCAGAGCTTTCCAAACTTTTCATGTTGGTGAAACACTTTTTAGACCTACATCATTTCACGACACAGTAATTCAGTTGTACTGGCAAACAGGAGGTTAAACTAACTTGTTTTAAGAGATACGGACACATACATAAATTATATAATAACGAAATGTATTTACAAGTATCAGTAAGTATGTGTAAGAATTAAACAAAAAGTTTAATAACACCAATAGATACTTACTATTTTAATGGGATGTATGAGGTTGATGGGATGAACACAGTTTCTGAATATTTTGTGGAATATTAGATAAAGACACTCGCATTTTATCATCAAGCATTTTTAAGCTTCCACTTCCTATCCATATATCAAGAGCAGGAGCAGCAATGCACTACTGGGAGCTAGCTGCAAAAAAACCCCACTGACTTCAGCTCAGCGTTCAAGCTGCCACCCTCAGAGCTCAGTGAGTCAGATTGACTACTGCCCACGCTGCATACACACTGCTGTCCCACTCACTGACTACATGTGCAGTCACAAGTCAATTAAGGAGACTACACGTGCAGTCAGGAGCCAATGTGCCGCCAATGGGAATAGTTTCAGTTCCCACTGAGCTGCGCCAATAGGTTAAGATGATCTCTGACCCACTAGGTATCAATCACGTGTCAACCATGTGATATGCGTAGCAGGCAGGCGGGGAAGTCAGAAACCAAAAAAAATTTAAAAAAAATTGTGCTGAAGCAGGAAAACACCTACACACTGCTGCCGACACACAGTTTGGAAAGCACTGCACTAACTAGTCTGAACAGAGGAGATAAAAGGCTTTTTAAAGGCATAGTAAAGTCCAAATTAAACTTTCATGATTCATTTAAGGCATGTAATTTTAAACAACTTTCTAATTTACTTTTATAATCAAATCTGCATTGTTATTCTTAGTTGAAAGCTACACCTGGGTAGGCTCATATGCAAATTTCTAAGCCCTTGAAGGCCGCCTCTCATCTGAATTCATTTGACAGTTTTTCACAGCTAGAGGGTGTTAGTCCATGTGTTTCATATAGATAAATTGTGCTCATGTAGGTGGAGTTATTTAAGAGGCAGCATTAATTGCCTGAAATGCAAGTCTGTCAAAAGATATGAGATAAGGAGGCAGTCAGCAGCAGCTTAGGTAATTACAGAGGTAAAAATGTATGGCCTAGATTTAGAGTTCGGCGTTAGCCGTGAAAACCAGCATTAGAGGCTCCTAACGCGGGTTTCTTACGGACTCCGGTATTTAGAGTTCAGTTACCGACACTCAAAAAACACCTAACGCTCAAATTTCTACCGCCACCTCAGACCCAGTAGTAAACATATACCGACAAAAAAAACATCCACGAATCACAAAACAAATATTACACAAAGTACACTTACACTCATACAAACACTACACTATATTTATTTTTAAGATTTAATAATTTTTAATCAAAATACAAAGGATTAAAGTTGCGAGATCTCGGGTGTTAGAAAAAAAAAAAACACCAATCCATTTTCCCATTGACTTACATTGACACACGGGAAAAGACCCTCATATACCTACATCTAACTAATAACATTATCACAAACATACACTCATCGATGCATACAAACAATATACACCACATGACATACTCAAAATATTTATTTATCACAAAAAGAACACGATTTAGTTACTTTTTCACACAAGCTCATGACGTCATTCACTTTACGAGGAAAACCAGTCTTAGAAAAAAAACAAGCACAAATTTTAGAGACTCCATTGACTTCTATTGGGAAGACGTGCTCGTGCACGCGAAACCCTCATTTCCCTAACGCACGCAAATAGCGTAGACAGAAAAACTCCAAATACCAGCGCTAGAAAATACATGATTTCATGCGTTAGACACAGCTATGATAAATAGATTAAGAAATGACTATTTCCCTATGGTGGATTTATGGATTTTACTGTTTGAATATTCACAACACCATGAAATTGTTTCATACTTTTATATTACATCAACTACAAATCAACATCACTAGTAACAAACTTTTTTTTTAAATTTTTTACATTTAAACGGAGACAAAAAATTTTTAAAATTTTCAGGATTCACAAACAGTACACAATGGGAAACACCTCTCATTTACCTTTATTATTGCATTTCATTTATTCAACTCATATGCTTGCAGCAACAGCATATCTACATAGGCTTAACACATGATCACTCATGGATGCACATACATTACTTTTAATATTCACTCATACATGTGCATTCAAATGATGGGGGAAAAACACATTACATTCTCTCGAGGAATCACAAAACACAACATATGGATTTTACTGTACTTTTAACATCATGATTCCATCACAATATACCATTAGGAATTACGTACAACAAGAACATCATTACACCAGATTACAGATGTCACTTTATGGGAAGGAACAACAATGCCACACCGCTATATAGAAGTCAGCATATGTGGGACACAATCACAATTTATACGTACATGTACATAACACGCATCACCCATCACGCAACCACAAAGCACACATTTAGATTTTATTCAGCACACAATAACAATGTAGTCAAATACAACAACACAATGAGGATTTCAGAACTACATAGGCAGGTTAAGAATATCATGACGTCATTAGAAGATTCAACCATACACATCACAGATTCACCACTGTACCGCCCCTTTCGGAACTTTAACACTCAATACTACAATACAACATATACGTAAACAACAGTTTGGAACAGCATTATTAAGGCGATTTCAATGGGACAATTAATAAATATTGTCAGATCGCAAATCACTTATATATACAATACTACAGATGACAGCCGGAAGTTATTCAGTATTAGTGCCATTTGAATGGGACGCATACAATATTGACTGCTCGGCAATCACTTATATATACAATACTACAGATGGCAGACGGGAAGTTCAGAATTATTATTGCGATTTTAAAGGGACGCATACAGTATTGACAGCTCGGCAATCACTTATATATACAATACTACAGATGGCAGACGGGAAGTTCGGAATTATTATTGCGATTTTAAAGGGACGCATACAATATTGACAGCTCGGCAATCACTTATATATACAATACTACAGATGGCAGACGGGAAGTTCGGAATTATTATTGCGATTTTAAAGGGACGCATACAATATTGACAGCTCGGCAATCACTTATATATACAATACTACAGATGGCAGACGGGAAGTTCGGAATTATTATTGCGATTTTAAAGGGACGCATACAATATTGACATCTCGGCAATCACTTATATATACAATACTACAGATGGCAGATGTTACTTTATCGTTTACAAACAATATTGCAGCAACATTGATCGATCACATTCGATGCACATTATACACAACTATGCACTTTCATTCATGTTAGCCTGGACGTGTGCTTGTTACTATAACATCGCGTTTAAGAAATATTGATTATGCATATGATCAAACATTACAAACATGCACTGTATGTATGATATTTGACACTTTCACATTGAGATTCATTGTTTGAAAATAACATTTCAGCAAACAACAAATAAACGCCCACTGTGAAAGCATTTGCGCCGCTCACATACAAACAGGTGAATACAATCAGCAAACATTACAAACTCACTACCATTGGACTAATTGTACTATAAATCCCCCAAACAACATGGCCAAAGCATCACTTGTGATCCACATCAGATCAAGTGCTTACCTTGTTACGCTGTTTTGAAAGATAGATGACGATGACATGGTAGACGCTGCTGGTGCTGCTATTGGCGAACTAGCTGTTGGTCGAATCAGGCAGCCTCGGCGGCTCAGACCGAGACGAAGGGGTCGTCTGGTTCGAGGTCCTCGTGTCTACAGGGTGAGACCCACCTTGGAAAACATGAGCGACTTTGAGGTTTATGATAAGTATCGGCTCGATCGCGAACAGCTCATTGGCCTTTACGATCTTCTTAAACCTCATTTGGAGCCACGTATAAGAATAAGGACTGCTGTTCCCGCCATGAGTAAGATGCTAAGCTGTCTATACGTCCTGGCCTCCGGGAGTTTTCAATCCGGAGAACTGTACATGCATGGTCTGGCTCAAGGTACATTCTCTGGGGTGTTTGATAACTTTCTGGACGCCATGGTACGTATCAGTAAGCAATACATAGGATTCCCACAGAATGATGGTGATTGGAGGCGCCTGAAGCGGGAATTCTTTGATATTGCTCAAATGCCCAATGTCTTGGGAGCCATAGATTGTACCCACATTGCGCTGCGTGCTCCAATTGATGACTTGCCCTTCAGAAATCGCAAACATTTTCATAGCCTCAACGTGCAGTATGTTTGTGACGCACAGATGAGGATTATGCATGTGTGTGCGAATTTTGGAGGGGCTAGTCATGATGCCCGCATCCTCTCTCTGTCGTCCCTGTGGAGACAGTTTGAGGAAAGACAAATGCCCCCTGGTTATCTCGTTGGTGAGTATTTGTGCACAACATGTTTAATTAGTTTGACAATTGCCACTGTATTTTTAAAATGTTAGCGTAATGTTCAGCTATAGGATGCAATTTAACCATATATTTTCCCCCCGCTAATGTCTACTTTTAGTTCAATGCAGATATGTAGCATGTCTTACCTTAAATGCTCAGATAGAGAATGTAATGTAACCATGTAGTTAGCATTTTACACAAGGCTTGATTTCGGAGAAATACGCATATGTAGCATGTCTTAGATGAAATGGGAACATATTAGCTAATGCAATTTAACCATGTCATTGTATCTTTCCGCTAATGTTTACTTTTAGTTCAATGCAGATATGTAGCATGTCTTACCTTAAATGCTCAGATAGAGAATGTAATGTAACCATGTAGTTAGCATTTTACACAAGGCTTGATTTCGGAGAAATACGCATATGTAGCATGTCTTAGCTGAAATGGGAACATATTAGCTAATGCAATTTAACCATGTCATTGTCTCTTTCCGCTAATGTCTACTTTTAGTTCAATGCAGATATGTAGCATGTCTTACCTTAAATGCTCAGATAGAGAATGTAATGTAACCATGTAGTTAGCATTTTACACAAGGCTTGATTTAGGAGAAATACGCATATGTAGCATGTCTTAGATGAAATGGGAACATATTAGCTAATGCAATTTAACCATGTCATTGTCTCTTTCCGCTAATGTCTACTTTTAGTTCAATGCAGATATGTAGCATGTCTTACCTTAAATGCTCAGATAGAGAATGTAATGTAACCATGTAGTTAGCATTTTACACAAGGCTTGATTTAGGAGAAATACGCATATGTAGCATGTCTTAGATGAAATGGGAACATATTAGCTAATGCAATTTAACCATGTCATTGTCTCTTTCCGCTAATGTCTACTTTTAGTTCAATGCAGATATGTAGCATGTCTTACCTTAAATGCTCAGATAGAGAATGTAATGTAACCATGTAGTTAGCATTTTACACAAGGCTTGATTTAGGAGAAATACGCATATATAGCATGTCTTAGCTGAAATGGGAAGATAGAGAATAATATTGAACTAGATATTTTACATTTAAAATAAACATTTGTTAATGGATTATCGTGTACAAAACGTTTTATTGTACTACAAATACTATTTTGAGGATTCTGTTAGAATTATGTTCTGTTCATAATTTATAGGTGATTCTGGGTACATGAGCCGGCCTTGGCTCATTACCCCCTTGCGTAGCCCGACTGATGTGTCTGAGGAGCGCTACAATAGGGCTCATAAGAGAACCAGGGCGGTGGTTGAACGGATGTTCGGGCTCCTGAAGATGAGGTTCAGGTGCCTGGACAGGTCGGGAGGAGCCCTCCAGTACAACCCAAAGAAGGTGGCTAAGATCGTTGTAGCCTGTAGCGTCCTGCATAATATTGCACAGCGGGCTGGGATGCTGCAGGCCGTCCGGCCGGACAGAAACCTCCTCAGAGATGAGGAGGATGATCCTGTTCTAGAGGGGCCATTCCGGGACGAGGGGCTCAATGTCAGAGCAGACATCATCAACCGCAACTTTAGACGGTAAAGAATAGAAGTTAGACTGGAGTATTATCAATAGATGTGAACTCTAGGGAAATGACAAGTAGAGAATTGTGCAAACATGTTAGGATTGTTCATCAAATGCTAAAAATGTGTTTCATTTATTAATATAGGTGATGCTCTGGCCATTGGGTCCTGTAGCGAGTCTTTGCCACCTGGTTTTTAAAGAGGACATCAGCTGGTAAGTATAAATGTCTTGACTGTTGCTGGCATGAATTGTACACAAATACATCATATGGCATACATTTTATAAACTAGTATTTAGTTTACACATTACTTAAAATGTAAATATTCAGAAAGGGATCCTCTAGCATGACTATGGTTCAATGTCACACATTAGAGGTTTGTTCTGCTCAATATGACTCATCTTCACACTTGATAGAACATAACACAAGATGCTACACACGCTTAGTAAGCTAGTGAAAGAAATTTCTTATGAAATGGGGGGTGGGAGAGGGCTACAGAAATGATTCACACACTTGTAGTAATTTTGAATAAACTCTTTATGCCATTAGGGAGCTGACTTAATCTAAAGACTGAAAGGGAAGAATTAGAAGCCTGACAGTGAAGATTGCCCAGACTGACAGTGGAAAAAGCCAAGATTGAAATTGAAGTTTACCAATGGGATCATGTCTGGCATTATCTTTCAAATCTGCTGACCTTGAAAACCATACAAAGACATGTTCACATGGTAAGTGCCAACTATTTGATAGAATAAGGCTGTGGAGGCATCCTATTGGAGACACTTAGATGATTTTCTAATTTTTAGATGGTATTTCCCAGTCCTCTATTTAATGAACTGATGAATAAGACACCTATTGAAGATCAACTTGTTTACCCCTGAATTGACTTTTAAAGACCATGCATTATCCAGGTTGGTGTACCAATGCATGCTAGTGAAGACTGTTGAATATTAGTAGCTTACATACATTAGTCATATTTAGTTCTTAATTAGATATTTAGGGATCACAATCAGACACTTAGATGATTTTACTTTTTTAGATGGTATTTCCCAGTCCTCTATTTAATGAACTGATGAATCAGACACCTATTGAAGATCAACTTGTTTACCCCTGAATTGACTTTTAAAGACCATGCATTATCCAGGTTGGTGTACCAATGCATGCTAGTGAAGACTGTTGAATATTAGTAGCTTACATACATTAGTCATATTTAGTTCTTAATTAGATATTTAGGGATCACAATCAGACACTTAGATGATTTTACTTTTTTAGATGGTATTTCCCAGTCCTCTATTTAATGAACTGATGAATAAGACACCTATTGAAGATCAACTTGTTTACCCCTGAATTGACTTTTAAAGACCATGCATTATCCAGGTTGGTGTACCAATGCATGCTAGTGAAGACTGTTGAATATTAGTAGCTTACATACATTAGTCATATTTAGTTCTTAATTAGATATTTAGGGATCACAATCAGACACCTAGATGATTTTACTTTTTTAGATGGGATTTCCCAGTCCTCTATTTAATGAACTGATGAATAAGACACCTATTGAAGATCAACTGTTTACCCCTGAATTGACTTTCAAAGACCATGCATTATCCATGTTGGTGCATGCTAGTTAAGAATCACAGGAAGAATGTTGAATATTAGTAGCTTACATACATTAGTCATACTTATTTCATCATTAGATATTTAGGGATCACAATCAGAAAAAGGAATACATATTATAGTTGATATAGAGGTATTTGAATGGACATGAAATATTACATTTATGTTCAGCATACATATATTGTTGAAATGTGATATACATTATTATGTATAATTAGAAATTTGGATATTTAAATTTAATTTTTATTCCACAATATAATGGTGTATGTTTTAATTTTTTGTTAAAAATCAATTTAATAAATATCTTTACAAAATGTTGAACAAAGTTAGAGCATAGAAACAAGATGATTGTAAATGTATTTTATGAATATTTGACAACGTGTGTATTAACTTTGTTCAATTTGTTTTTTTTTTATTTCAGATTGGCATCTGATGACTTCCATGAATATTTTTTTTTCCATAAACTTTTTTTTTTTTTAAATGTTAATAATAAACATTTTATTATTAAATACATTCTTTTGAACAGATTATAATAAATATCCATATAATCTGTCAATAAAAAAAAGTTTGACTCCCATGACTGGTAGTTGGCTATTTGACAAGCACATGCATAAGATCAAATAATGCATTAATTTTAGAAAATCAACTGATTCTGAGAATATTACATTAAACTATCTTTTTTAACATTCATTGGGGAGTGAGATCCATCGATGCTTTTCTTTAGAAATGATTAGATGTTAAAATAATTTTGGATATGTAGTCAATTTCACAAAAATTACTTTTTTACACTTTTAAGAAGGGGAAGTGGTTCAATTACATTAAAGTGACAGTGTTGTTGAATGTAAAATTAATTTTATAAGATCTTGTATCTTCCTTAGGTATCTCAAAACATTATTTTCGAAATTATTTAAATTTTTACATTTATAAATGGTAGGTCATTTAACTTGATATTTTTCACAAGCTAGTTATTGGATGCCAGGTTAATCGATGTAATTTTCTAGTGGAGTCATTTAACTATAGTTATTAATATTATGTAGTTTTTAAAATCTTACCTCTTGGGTTAGACATCAAATATCTATATATAATTTTAATTCCCCTTTAGTTTATTTTGACAATGTTAAATCAACATTCAAAATGTTTTGGTCCTTAAAGGGACATTCACAAAGTATATTGTGTATAGATTTTTAAAAAAATCATAAAAGAATTTAAACATATTTAGAAAGTAATATAGAATTACATTCAGTCTTTAAATATACTTTTAAAAAAATACATCAATGCACATATCTTAGTCAATTACATAAGGCATCTATGTGCAACCAACAATCAGCATCAAAATAGCCTATGTAGATATGTATTTAATCCAAGAATATATATAATTACAATCTAATGATTGAATAACAAAACATATTAAGTTGTTCAAATATTATAATCTTATACAAAATGCATACATAACATATAGCTTAATGTCCCTCTAAGCTGAAGGCTCCTAAATACCTCCTTTACAAAATATATTTCAGTCAGTGTGTAAAACAATCCAGAAGTTATTCTAAATTTGCTTTACTCATATGTTATACTAATTTAGCAAAAGGAAGGTGCCTAGGTTTCTGATATTTTAAGCATTATTGTGAAATGTTTCTTTAAAGGGACATGAAATCAAAATATACTTAAAGGGAGACAGTTAAAAAATTAATGATTTATACATTATGAATGAGTATTCTATTTTAAGCAACTTTAAAAATTGTCTCGTATTATGAATGCTCCTTGTGATGTTGCTATCATTACTTTAAAAAAAAGGCATTAAATAGATAATTTATTTGCTTCAGTACTCTGGACCGAACTTGTTTTTTTTGGTTGGATTAATTTATCCAACAATCATCAAGGACAACCCAGGTTTTTTTGAAACAATTGTCCGTAATCTAAAATATCATTATTGATTTGCAAAGAAAGATAACTGTTAACATTTGAGAATCGGATTAAATTATAAAGTTGATTAACATTTCATGCTCAATCTGAATCACCAACGCTAAATTTGTTTGGACAGTGTCCCTTTAAGAAATTTAAATAGTGTATTTACTTCTCTTCCTATCTTGACATACTTTGCTTGAAAAGCATATCGAGATAGGCTCAGTAGATGAAGATTGGTGGATGCACAGAGATGTATTATGTGATTGGCTCAACCATGTGCATTTAAATTTCTTCTGTTGAGGATATATAAATACTAAGATAAATTGATTTACATTTTAAAGTCTAAACAATCTTCTATCTCTACAGATCATTTGATACAATTGTTTGTTTGTAATGTCTATTTAAAAATAAAGACGCCATTGCAAAATAACATATATGAGCACTTCCGACAAATACAAGCTCGAGGTTTATTTGCTAATAACAAACAAACCTGTAGTTTAACATTTATAAACAGATTATCCAAGTTACTGACCTTATAACCTGAATTTGATCATTAAGAAATATTGCGTGGGAAACGCATCTTGAAACACCAGATTAGCATCTTTAAACATTAGTCTAATGTCACACAATAGCACACAATCAATGTGCATTATGAAATACATTTAATAGAGCAATGTCAATACTTCACAATAAGTCAACAAATTTATTTTAGGAACAATAAAGACATACAATATTAAATGTGTATTTGTATTAAAGAAAAAGACCGTTATTAAAATGAGAAATGTCTACAACATTTAATAATGTGACAGTATTATATTTTAAAGAGAATTTAATCATTAATATTTAACGGATCACGGATATTAAATCTGCGTCACACATATCCGCATGACAGGCCCATGAGTTACTAATAAGTCTACATGAAAAATGAAGTAACAGCACCACCATGAGGTATGTGTAAGGAAGTTAATAAGATATGAAACATTAATGAACGGCCAATCAGAGTTCATCACACAAACACAACTTGAGTCAGGATGGTCTCACAGACATTCTAACAATATTTCAAACTTTTATCCAATCAGATGTACAGATAACTTGTCCCATGGTGCATCTCATGTTTACTTCACCATATAAAAGTCCATTACACGTTGCCATCTTTGTCAGTTCTCTAATGCCTGCAGGCGTACTCGATATATTTTTTATACATATATTTTCGAAGACAACCCAGCAGGCATGTCAGCTCCCAGGTTCACCAAGGAGGAGAGCGCTGCACTGGTCCACGCCGTCAAGGACTTTTATCCCCAGCTGTTTGGGAACAAGAGGAGGTTGACAGATGCGCACGTTAAGAAGGCCCTCTGGGAGTCTATCACCAATGCGGTTAGATTGGTGTGTGACGTCCAGAGGACCCAGGATCAGATCATGAGGAGATTCGGAGATATGAGGTTGCGGTTAACAAAAAAAGTCAACCTCATAAGGGACTGGGTACAAGCCCGTAAAAGAGGTGGCAAAAGAGAGGCCCCGCGGAAACTGTACCTACTCCCTTATGAGGTGACTTTATGCGAGCTCCTCAATCTCCGGGTCCCCAAAAGATTTCGATCCTCGCCATCCTCGGCCTCCTCTTCTTCCCTCCCAGCTGCGGGATCTGAAAGTCCTGACGCGGGGGCCAGGGCAGCTGCTTCTCCGTCCGGTGGCCTGGGAGGAGATGGAGAATCTGAACCAGGTAATTATCCAACTTCATATAATAACTTAATATTTGTTATTTTTATACAGATCTCACAACATACACTACATATGATGTTTAGATATCTGATTTTAGATTAGTGATACATGAAATAGGAATGATGTGTCTTGCGCTCTACAGAATATGCGTCACAGAGCGAAAATGGAATTTCGCATCCACGTTAACATGGCTTTGCTGTAAGTGGCATTGCTTTCTACATGTTGGTCAAATGACGGATGCGTAATTCCGCTTGGAATCATTGCGCAATGATCGCGAAAATGGAATTTCGCATCCACGTTAACATGGCTTTGCTGTAAGTGGCATTGCTTTCTACATGTTGGTCAAATGACGGATGCGTAATTCCGCTTGGAATCATTGCGCAATGATCGCGAAAATGGAATTTCGCATCCACGTTAACATGGCTTTGCTGTAAGTGGCATTGCTTTCTACATGTTGGTCAAATGACAGAAGCGTAATTCCGCTTGGAATCATTGCGCAATGATCGCGAAAATGGAATTTCGCATCCACGTTAACATGGCTTTGCTGTAAGTGGCATTGCTTTCTACATGTTGGTCAAATGACGGATGCGTAATTCCGCTTGGAATCATTGCGCAATGATCGCGAAAATGGAATTTCGCATCCACGTTAACATGGCTTTGCTGTAAGTGGCATTTCTTTCTACATGTTGGTCAAATGACGGATGCGTAATTCCGCTTGGAATCATTGCGCAATGATCGCGAAAATGGAATTTCGCATCCACGTTAACATGGCTTTGCTGTAAGTGGCATTGCTTTCTACATGCTGGTCAAATGACGGATGCGTAATTCCGCTTGGAATCATTGCGCAATGATCGCGAAAATGGAATTGCGCATCCACGTTAACATGGCTTTGCTGTAAGTGGCATTGCTTTACACATGTTGGTCAAAATGAAATGTGAATTATTATATATGTGAAGAATACAGTATTCTTATTTTCAATATTATACATAATAAAAAAAGAAGAATACAAATAAATTATAACATATGCCCATCAATTGATGAGAATGAAATAACAACAATAAATAATTAAAGCTACAGTAAACAACACAACTGATTGAAAATAAGAGTACAGGATATATTTATCATGAATTTAATTGAGGAAACAATTAACTCATGGGACTACCAAAGGATTAATAGTTTTATATTGATTTGCTAATAATGTAAAGATTTTAAACATGGCATGATTTGTATTAATGATATGCAATCCTCATTTAATATATTACAGATATGGATGTTGCTGCTGGATCCTTAAGGCAGGGCTTGTCACAGTATGGTATGTCTCATTTTAATTGACATTTGTCTTAGAAACATGGACAGAACATTACATACTAAATCCACATTGTTCAATATTTATATGTAATGTCCCTTTAATAGATGAAAATTAAATAATTCTTCGGATATCCTTAAATAACATATTAGATTTGAATTGCATGCTCAATCCCATTCATTACATCAACATATGGAGTAGAGAATTCATTAACACCAACATTGTCAAATCAATATAATTTTATATTTAAGGGATACTGAGCTACAATTATTAATGTTGTCATTCAGATAGAGTATGCAATATTAATAAACATTTAAATATCATCATATGTGAAATCTTCTATTGCTAAATGTATTTTAAAATCAAGAATGTACGTTTATCTGCATCTCAATTTTGGTTGACCAACCTGGGTTTTTATTGATGATTGGTGGATACCTTCAACAAACAATATTTATTGAATCCAATATTGCTTATCTGCCTTTAAGATTAAAATGTAGCAACATTCAAATTATAATAGGAGTCAATGTTAAATCATTTTGAACAGTTTGAACAGAGAAATCAATGATTTAAATTAATCATGTCAGTGTCCCTTTAAGAAACAATATATTCATTCATCTTTACATTCTTTGGATTAAACAATATTGATATATAATTCACATATTCACTGTTGGAGTTACTTTATAGATATCAGCATACTCTAACAGCACCATGATTACATATTTGTACTAATCAATTTGGTTTTGTATTGTGATAAATATGTGTTGTGTCCTAAACAAGATTACTGTACATTGCACAAATGGCTCGATGTGCCACATGTGTTTGTTTAGATTTGTCAACAGCTGCTCTTCAAAATGTGGTTTGTGTGTATTCTTTTAAGAACATTGATCAATGGGTATATTTAGATATGCAATAGCATCGTATGAGATGAGTTTGATGTCTAATATAGTCTGAAATTAAACATATGTTCAATACATAATTTTTAACAGAATCCCCTTGATTCAATCAAGCATTTTCTGGTTTAATGACTGCTCTATTCTTCACATTTTCAAGTTGATTAATCTTAAAATTCGAGACAGATGTGATTTAGTGATATCCCAAATGTGTTTCCTAATATATATCTATATCATTCATAGAGAGAGTTGGTGTGGTGAGCCCACAGGAATCCAGCAGTGACATAGAGCCGCCTTTGCGGTCTCCTGGTAAGTCCATTGACTCATTCATATGTCATTGAAGGTGTATTGGTAATCAATATTATGAGCATGATTCTGATGAAGCATAACATTTGAAACAAACATATAATTTTCTCTTCTGATTATATATTAATTTTCTTTTAATATTGAAAGATTAATAATTTAAACTTTATTAGTCTACACATTTGTTATTCAGAAGATGTATAGCATATGTTTGTTTCCATGTTCTTTTTTGACAACAGTCATCAAGTGATACACACATGAGAAATCTTAAATGTTCTATGTACTATGCTTTTATGATTTTTAAATTAATACAAACAATACATCGAAAATCTGAATCATTGAGAATAACAAATCTAATGTAATTTGTATGCTCCATCAAAATGATGTAAATCATAACTTTGTGTGTGTATATCTTTAATGCAACATTGATGTGTGTCTTTGAACAACAGTAACATATGTTATAATATCTGTTGTTAACGTGTACACAACATGTTATGTTTTACAGAGATTGATTTAACATATGTGACGGAGGAGGAAGAGGCTGCCTTGGAGTCTAATGGTATGTGAAATATATCTATCATGTTTCCAACATGTTGCTTTATTTGAAATAATTTCATTGAAGACATTCAAAGTCTACAGCTTTTGCACTTTAAAAAGGAATATTATTTGTCTGTTCAAATACACTACTGCCCCCTTTCTATATCAGGCAGCATGAAAAATTTTGTAGTGAAAAAATTTATAATTCATGCCATCATTATGTCACATGCATATTCCAGGCCAAAACACAATAATAATGTTATAATTGTACAGACAGTAATTGATATTCATCTGAGTGCCTATATGCATACCATATCCTCATGTCATAATTGTTTACAAATTCAAACACACTTCGAAGTATATTGAAAACATAATCAATTTTAAATGCGTTGATTTGATTTCATGATGTATGAGATGTTAACCCCTTAATGACCACAATGTATCCTGTATGTCACTGGTCGGTAAGGGTTTTTTCAGGACATAAAAGCACAAGTCTAGCAAGAACACGCTATTAATGCACTCCCTCCAGCAGGCTTTGTGGAATAGAGCAGTCTCAACGCTGGTGGCAAGACCGTGCTATAAAACAATCAAGTCCCAAAAAAAGGCCAGTGACATACAGGGTACGTCGCTGGTCCTTAAGGGGTTAATATATATTTATTAAATTTTCAGATGGATCCACCACTTCTGGTCATCTGGTTTCCGCCCCTGCCCAGTCCCCTGACCAGTCACAGACCCCTCCCCATGCCCAGACCCCTGCCCAGACCCCTGACCATGCCCAGACCCCTGCACAGACCCAGACCCCTGCCCATGACCAGACTCCTGCCCATGCCCAGACCCCTGCCGGCCCTTCCCATTTATCATTTCCTGTCCCTCCCAAAAAACGCCCCTACAACCCCCTTCGCCGCTCTCCCCGTATTATGGCCCGTACAGCTGCCCAGACCCCAACTCCCCACTCCCCAGCTGTACGGCCTACCCTGGAGCGGCAGCTCACCCCTCCCCAAGCCAATCCCATCCCTCCCCCCTGTCTCAACCTTCATTGTCCTGGGTGTCGGATTGTCCTTCCCAGGCACAGCTGTAAGTATCATTCAAAATCCACATTATAAGATACTTAAAGGTACACTGAAGGTAAATATTTTCTATTGTGATTCAAATAGAGCATGCAATGTTAATCAAATTTATAATTTACTACTCTTATGAATTATTCTTCATTCTCTTGATATCTTTATTGAAACAAAGAAATGCCTATAATTATTTTAAACAATAAAATAATTGTGGCCATCATTTCTTTATTGTTGGATGAATGTATCCATCAACCAGCAGGGACAAACAAAGTTGATAAACAAATATTGCCTGCCCTAAAAAGCAACATTCTTGCATTCAAAATCTAGCTATAGAATTCAAACATTTAAAGAATATGTGTAATTTTTAAATATTTGTAATATCATGCTCTATCTGAATCAGTCAATTAAATATTTAGGTTCAGTGTCCCTTTAATTGGATATCACTACATATACCAATCACCACTACTTGGATCCAACAATTAATGTACAAATGTTGATACATTATCTCTTGTCTAACCCAGTGGGAATGTAATTTCTTCAGGTTGCTATGTTTACACAGCTTGTCCTCAATGTCAAAATGTTTAAGGATAGGTGTGCCTACCACAGTATAATTTAAATATTTAAATTGCTAATGTAAGTACAATGTAAATCCTTTAAAAAGATTTGATACACTCAAACTGTATAAGTGGATCATCTAAAACCAATTAAAGGGGACAACATGTTTGAGTAAACTGTCCCTTTAATGATTTCTGTCTGTCTGAATAACCTAATTCATGTGTAAAGAATAAATTTAAACTAATTGATGTAAAGAATGATTTGTCTTTATGATGACAATGTATCTTTTCTATTTTTTTCGTCTGTTGTGTAATTATCCTTAATATTTAATGTATTCTTTATTTTAGGCTGTGACTCAGCATGGCTCATGCTAGAAGGTATAGCAAGAGTAGAGCAGGCCGTGTTGAGGAACGCAGCTGTCCTGAGAGGGATGAACGACACCATGCAGGCCCAGCTCCGGGTTCAGGACTTGACTCTGCGTGCAATTATGCGATTAAGTTCAAGGCCTGAATCTGGAGCTGGACATGCACAGGACGATGAAGAGGATGACCAGTAAGTGGAGGATCTGGAGATGCTCCAAGGTGGCAGATAAGAATCCTCCGTCCACATGTTGATTTTTTTGTTTTATTGTTGCCATTTGGCCTTTTTAAAAGTTTATTGTTGTGCCTGTTGCACTCTTTTACCTTGTCATATGTCTACAATGGGGCTATGGTGGCCCTTGGTAACTCTCTTCATGGACTGTGATGCACTCTGTTACCTTGTCATATGTCTCCAATGGGGCTATGCTGGCCCTTGGCAACTCTCTTCATGGACTGTGATGCACTCTTTTACCTTGTCATATGTCTCCAATGGGGCTATGCTGGCCCTTGGCAACTCTCTTCATGGACTGTGATGCACTCTTTTACCTTGTCATATGTCTCCAATGGGGCTATGCTGGCCCTTGGCAACTCTCTTCATGGACTGTGATGCACTGTGTTACCTTGTCATATGTCTCCAATGGGGCTATGGTGGCCCTTGGCAACTCTATTCATGGACTGTGATGCACTCTTTTACCTTGTCATATGTCTCCAATGGGGCTATGCTGGCCCTTGGCAACTCTCTTCATGGACTGTGATGCACTGTGTTACCTTGTCATATGTCTCCAATGGGGCTATGCTGGCCCTTGGCAACTCTCTTCATGGACTATGATGCACTGTGTTACCTTGTCATATGTCTCCAATGGGGCTATGGTGGCCCTTGGCAACTCTATTCATGGACTGTGATGCACTCTTTTACCTTGTCATATGTCTCCAATGGGGCTATGCTGGCCCTTGGCAACTCTCTTCATGGACTGTGATGCACTGTGTTACCTTGTCATATGTCTCCAATGGGGCTATGCTGGCCCTTGGCAACTCTCTTCATGGACTGTGATGCACTGTGTTACCTTGTCATATGTCTCCAATGGGGCTATGGTGGCCCTTGGCAACTCTATTCATGGACTGTGATGCACTCTTTTACCTTGTCATATGTCTCCAATGGGGCTATGCTGGCCCTTGGCAACTCTCTTCATGGACTGTGATGCACTGTGTTACCTTGTCATATGTCTCCAATGGGGCTATGCTGGCCCTTGGCAACTCTCTTCATGGACTGTGATGCACTGTGTTACCTTGTCATATGTCTCCAATGGGGCTATGGTGGCCCTTGGCAACTCTATTCATGGACTGTGATGCACTCTTTTACCTTGTCATATGTCTCCAATGGGGCTATGCTGGCCCTTGGCAACTCTCTTCATGGACTGTGATGCACTGTGTTACCTTGTCATATGTCTCCAATGGGGCTATGCTGGCCCTTGGCAACTCTCTTCATGGACTGTGATGCACTGTGTTACCTTGTCATATGTCTCCAATGGGGCTATGGTGGCCCTTGGCAACTCTATTCATGGACTGTGATGCACTCTTTTACCTTGTCATATGTCTCCAATGGGGCTATGCTGGCGCTTGGCAACTCTCTTCATGGACTGTGATGCACTGTGTTACCTTGTCATATGTCTCCAATGGGGCTATGCTGGCCCTTGGCAACTCTCTTCATGGACTGTGATGCACTGTGTTACCTTGTCATATGTCTCCAATGGGGCTATGGTGGCCCTTGGCAACTCTATTCATGGACTGTGATGCACTCTTTTACCTTGTCATATGTCTCCAATGGGGCTATGCTGGCCCTTGGCAACTCTCTTCATGGACTGTGATGCACTGTGTTACCTTGTCATATGTCTCCAATGGGGCTATGCTGGCCCTTGGCAACTCTCTTCATGGACTGTGATGCACTGTGTTACCTTGTCATATGTCTCCAATGGGGCTATGCTGGCCCTTGGCAACTCTCTTCATGGACTGTGATGCACTGTGTTACCTTGTCATATGGCTCAAATATTCCTTATTTTTACAAGATTATTTATAAACGTTGTTGATGTTTTCTTACATACTAATAAAAGACATGTCATTGCACGAATCTTTGTCCTCATTCTTCATGTTATTTTTTGAAAGCTCTAGTTTATCTTGTTGATCCTTAAAGGGACCTACCAAAAATATTTTTTATAAAAAAATCATATATGTAAGACAATTGTAAATGACTTTAAGATTAACATCTCCAATGTAATCTTATTATTTGTCTTTATATATTTTTCTCTTAGCTTTATCATTGCATGATTATGATTAGCATAGTAATTGTTTTATATATGTATATATAGATTGTTATTTGTGTATATATGTATATTTCAATTTTCAGATCCATGTGTGTATTTAGAAACTCTGCATGAATTGATGCACCTTTAACAAATGATCTGAGTATTGATACAATGATATAATCCCTGTAAAGTGTTCATTTTATTGAAATAGTATTGTCTATGTGTATCCTCTTTTTAAAAACAAAATCATGTCCCTTTAAGTGATGGTGAGCACAATTGTTAATGAATGTATTTCCATTTCTAAAGCGTTTTTGTCCTTTTTACATGAACAAGGACATATAATCTTATTAATAAACAATCTTATTGTAATGTTGACAGCACATGTATTTCATTTTCAATTCTATCTTATTGTAAAAGTGTAACCAAATAAATCTCTGTGTGTAATGCAAATAATTTAGATGATGAATATTTGTTAACAAATATGTTAACAAAATACTTCTCCTCCCATATATGGCTATAGGTAGGCTGACCATATTTAAACTTGAATAAATGACACGTTTAATCAATCCATGTATAACTATTGTTATTCCAAAACAATCCAAACATATCTTAAAACATTAATGGCATATGTATTTCTCATGTGTATCTTTTAAATGTTAAAGATATACACCATAGCTATAGTTCAAGGGACAGTCAAGTCCGAAAAGATGATTCATGATTTGGTGACATTCCTAGATAGCAATCTAGACACATACTAGTTCCTAAAATATAAATACGTTTCTTAGTGATATGCCAAGATGTCACTGAGTCCTTGTATTGTCTGCGGTTTTTCAGCGATCTCGGATGCGCCATGTTGCTTAAGACGTCACCTGCCAGGCTGTCCAATGATTCCTTGTATTGACTGACGTTCTTACGTGATCAAGAATGTGCCTTTTATTGGATGGCATTTTGACGCGATCAAGGATGCGCCTTTTTTTTTGGGCGTTCTTACGTGATCAAGAATGTGCCTTTTATTGGATGGCGTTCTTACGTGATCAAGGAAGCGCCATGTTAAGACGTCACATGCAAAGGTAAAAAAACGTCTGATTGGATTACGTAGTCCCGCAATATTTGTTTGTGCACGTTAAAAACGTTTGTGACTGCACCCAATTTTAAAAACCTTGCGAATATGTATTATTTGCATCATGTTACATTGTTGACCCGTAGCTGATAAAGACCACCACATTCTCTTTTGCTGGATGTCTGGTTGAATAAACGAACGAAAGCAAAATGTTTTCATGCATATGATATTTCGAGGCAAGTGCAAATCTCTATAGTCCATGTTGTTTAATATGTTTGTCAACAATGTTCCTTTTTCAGAAAAATGACTGTTGTGTTTAATGTTAAAGATATCTAATTAATAAATATGCGCTATTGTGTTAGAATAAAGTAATCAATATGCATTTATCTTTATCATATGCTAAATATATGATGCCGACTTCTTCTAAATGTAATTTCGTTGTATATTTTATTAAAGGTTCATTAGACACTCACATTATAAATCAAAACCTTTTATTTTGTCTCTAGTTAGATAGTCCATTGTTTAACAAATACACGTTTCATTTTGCTTCTGTTCTAAGAAAATGTAAGTAATTTTCAGACTCCTCGCCAAGCCTCTGAGTTTCATGTGAGTACCATCTCCAGCTTTCTCCTGTTTGTGTAAAGGGTCTTTTCATATGTTAATGATGGGGTATTGTCTTGTTTTACGGTTGTAATGGGGGTTCATCTATATTTTCAATAGAGCTAACCCAATTTTCTTTGAAAGTGTTTGAAGCTTTGTAATATTGATATCAGTATATGTTAATCTTGTTGTTTGTAGTAGTGTCTATTACATACAGTTCTGTTAAAAATATAGTATACTGTCCCTTTAATGCAAATGTTGATTTTTGTATCATGTATGAGTTCCACATTGTTTAATCTTCAAATATATTATTGTTAGCATATTTTCACCCCCCCACTCCTAAAAGGACTTTAAACCATATTCATTGTTCAAACAAATGTCTTTCCAATAAAAAATTAACACAATAATGTCTCTTTAAGAAAATAGACTTTATTTAACACGTCAATATAAATCTGATTTCAATATTTATTTTTTGAACAAGTACATGTAGATATACCAACAAGCTTCAAATATGTGTTAGCATATGTAATTTTGTTAAAGGGACAGTTTAGAAAACAAATAATGTTTTTCATTATTCTAAAAGTCAATTATGTAATATCAATGAAATCAAATGTTTCTCACCAATAAATCATTTGTCTGTGTTTATTTAAATTTGCTAGCTAAACCTATGAGGTTCGTGTGCTCATTTCTTCGAGCTTGAAGAGTGCATGTAATCATTATACAATTTGACCACTAGAGGGCATTTGGATAGCATTTGTATATGTAAAACCTTGTGCTCATACAGCATATTATTTACCATGTATTGATCATTGATATCTAAAATGTTGTTATGTCTGAACAACAAATAAGTGGTCATTTTTCATAGTCATAGATACAAGGTTAAGCACATAAGTCACACGTATTTCTCCATGTTTTGTTGTTTCCAACTTGATAATGCGTAATACAGTGTTTTCTTTGTAATCAATAATTTTCTGACTGTCCCTTTAAGCTGTGTTATTGGCATTCAAACAGTAATATGCCATCATGGATAATTGTAATGGTAATTTTGTTTGCGATTCGGGAAACAGTTTGGACATCACATCACAGAAACCAATCAATATCATGAACAAGGATAGGTATGTGATGATGTGGTTTTCACACACTTATAACCCACACTCTGCAAACAATCTGCCTCCATGGACCCGGTCCCATAGAAGTAGATTATATACAGAGTGTGGTCCACAAGTGTATGAAAACCACATCATCACATACCTATCCATTACACATTAAATAAAAAAAACATTAAAGATGAAAAAAAAATACTTACTTCCTCTTCCTTCCCCTCTTCCCACGGGGCTGAGGCTCTGGGAGGGGCAACTGCCGACTCCGAAGAGTTCTCCTTGGAGATGTTGTGGGAAGAGTGGAGATGGCCCGGCAGGAGTAGATGGGCCGGCAGGAGTAGATGGGCCGGCAGGAGGAGGCCCAACAGCAAGAGGCCCAGCAGCAAGAGGCCCAGCAGCAGGAGGCGGACCAGGAGGTAGACCAGCATGCGCCTCCCGGAAAAAATTGAACATCTCTTGGTGCAGATTAATGATTCGGTTTTGGCCTTGTTCGATTCTATTCAGTATGTTTATTATTTGGTTTTGGCCTTCAATTATTTGATTTTGTCCATCAAGAATTCGAGTTCGGCCTTCGATATTTTGTATCCGGGAGTTACGCATCTGGTCTATGTAGTCCAGTAGAACCCGCACCTCCGCTATTTCCTCTTGTTGTGCTTGGCGGGGTACCCGTGCACGGCGGGGTGCCCATGCACGGCGGTGTGCGGGTCCTTGAGGGTCCTCTGGTTCCGCGGGCTCCTCCTCTGCTTCCGGGGCCTCTTCATCAGCTTCCGTGCGCTCTTCGTCACGGGGGGCCTCTTCCCTCCGAAGTGGAAATTCCTCCCCACCACTCTCATCCCGGGGAGATGGATGAGGCTGTGTTTCTTGTGCTGCCTCCTCCCCAGACTCTGTATATTTAAAAAGAAAATTAAAAATGTATATATTAGCATATTTGCAAATCAAGCTTTAAATGACTTAGCTTACGATACAATTACAAATGCAGAATCATTAATCCACTTTGAAATCTAACAAACAATCAATACGATTTCCGCTTTTTCTAAACCGTGTTTGTGATATCTGTGGTCAATCTGAATGTTTTTTGCGTTTGTTTTCAGTCTGTTTAAATGCACACCTAACCTATAGCCTAGATACTGATGTAACCGCAAAGTAATTGAATGCGTGTAAACAACGTTATAGCCTTAATCTGATCCTTAAAGGGACATGAAACCCAATGTTTTATCTTTCATGATTTAGAAGCATACATTTATTATCAACTTTCTAATGTACTTTTCTTATCTAATTAGCTTCATTCTCTGGATATTATTTGCTGAAAAGCATATCTAAATATGCTTATAAGATGCTGATTGTTATCTGAATATAGCTGCCTCCTGTGATTGTTTCACCGTGTGCATGGCTATTTCTTCATTAAAATATATCTCAAGAAGGATTCAAATTAGGTAATATAAGTACATTTGAATGTTTTGTCAAATTGTATTCGCTACCTCAATCATGAAAGTAAAGGTTTGCGTATAGTGTCCCTTGAAATACATTTGTATGTGAATTTATTGTTCAATGAGCTTACCGTCAGATGAGAGTGGCAGGTTCCCGGTATCAATTCCTCCGATACCGACTACTTCCACCTCGGAGATGCTGGGCCACAACATTTCCTCCCATCGGCAGTACTCTATTTCCAGGGCAGGTCCGCCACCGGTTCCTGCGGCATGTCGGGCCTCCAGGCTTAACTTTTTCTTGAGATCCATCTTACAGTCCCGGTAGCGATGTTTTATCGAATTCAGATCTCTGTTCCGGCCACCCACTGCATTGACTGCATTTCTTATCTCATTCCAGAGCCTCCTCTTGTCAGTCGGGGTTGTCTTCTGGTGCTGCAGCCTCCTATGCCTGGCCATATAGGCCTCTACGAGGGCCTACTTCTCCTCCATCGAAAACCTCGCCTCCCTAGTCGCCTTGGCCTTCCCCTGTGACGATGCCCTCTGTTTCCCGGACTGTGAAGCCCTACTCTGACCGCCACTGGGCCCAGCCACTTGGTCATCTTGAACCAAGTGGCTGGGTCCACCCACCGCTTCCACCCCCGCTTCCTGCCCCCCTTCCTGCTCCCCTTCCTGCCCTGTTCCTCTCCCCCTCCCTCTCCTCCTGGCCTCCATCTGTTCCCTAAACTAAACCCCAAATAATCAAACAAAAAGTGAGTGTGATGAAATGAAAGGGGGTCAAAATAAAGAAGTAAAAAGACAAAAAAAGTGCTGAAAGTGTGAGAGGGATGTAAAAAAACAAAGAGGGTAAGGAGTATTTAAATAAACCAAAAGAAGAAGAAGACTAAAAGGAGGATATGTAAACTAAATGTAACTAGGGGATGGGTATGGGATGGGTATGGGGTATGGGATAAGAGTAAATGGGATGAAAGGGAATGGGACTACAGGGAATGGGGTATGGAGTGTAGCATGAGGGGGTAGGGGGTATGGAGTGTATGTAGTGTTATTGATAAGTGTATGTATGTATTGAATGTGTTTGCGTGTAAATGTGTTAAGTGTACAGAAAAATCACTCGCTCGATAACTCACACTACTACTAATTCTCACTAACAAACACTCCCACTAACGCTCACTAACTACCACTAACTGACGCTCCCACTAACAACTCTCACTAACAACTCCCACTCCCACTAACTCACTCACGCTCCCACTAACAGACTCTCTCCCACTCCCACTAACTCACGATAACACTAACAACTGACTCTCTCACGCTAACACTAACTCACTCACTCACTCACTCACAATAATGCACCAACTCTCTAATCTTAAACCTCCAATCTCCAAAGACCCACCAGCAACACAATCAAAGAAGCCCTGCTTGTGTGGTGCTTATATACCCTGTGTAAATGTTTAATGATGTACCGATTTGCGTTGTAAATTGTGTTCATGTGTGCTTTATTAGCAATTAGTATTAGTGCAATGTGTATTAGGTGTGTAAATTTGCGCATGCTCATTTGGAGTTAGTATTTGTGGAATGTGTAGAATGCGATGATGTCATAGTGGTCGTTTTCTCTAACATTGTCCAATAGTATTCTTTTTAAATGTGAATTTGCGATGGTGTGTTATTAGTGAAGTGTTGTATATGTATGTTTGTCCTAATATATAGTGATATTGAATGCGATTATTTTTCTAGTGTATGTATATAATTTTTATTCCTTGTTGTTATTTTGCGAATTTCCGCATCTTAAAGTATATGCGTATTCCACGTATAAAATTTTATTTCAAATCCCCCCGCTTGTGAATGTGTAATGCTTGTGTGCTTTGTTGATTGATTGTTGTTGTGACATTTGCGGCGTGTTATTGTTGTGCATGATGTGGTATGCGTCATATGACCGAGCTGTGCGTATTCTCGCGAGATCAAGTGTTAGGTGAAAAAAGCAATTTTTTGGCTTTCCCATTGATCTCTATGGGAGACTGTCTAACTCGGGCAGGATTACGCGTGTGACATACACGCGTTAGGAGCATCGTTAGATGGTCTTATTTGTACTCTAAATACCGGAGTCAAACAATGCCGTGCGTTAGACATAAAACACGCGTGGCGTTAGCAAACCATCTACCGCCGAACTCCAAATCTAGCCGTATATTTCTATAACAGTGTTGGTTATGCAAAACCATGGAATTGTAAATAAAGGGATTATCTATCTTTTTAAGCAATACAATTTT
This sequence comes from Bombina bombina, assembly GCF_027579735.1. Lineage (NCBI taxonomy): Eukaryota > Metazoa > Chordata > Amphibia > Anura > Bombinatoridae > Bombina > Bombina bombina. Next base: position 1,221,719,677 of record NC_069499.1, read on the forward strand.
TGGTGTTTACTATTCATTTAAAGAGCACTGCAAAACGATGTAAAGTTTGCTATGAATACTCCAGTAACAAGATTAGATTGGCTCCTCCAAATAAGGCAAAAGTGGCAGGGAGTTGGTCATTGAAAAATAACTGCAGCATATAGAGTATTAATGTATTTATAAAGTTTTCACTCTTAGCGGGTATCTTAATTTACTACGGCCTAGATTTGGAGTTTGGCGGTAGCCGTGAAAACCAGCGTTAGAGGCTCCTAACACCTAATACCGCCGGTATTTGGAGTCAGTCAAAAAAGGGTCTAACGCTCACTTTTCAGCCGCGACTTTTCCATACCGCAGATCCCCTTACGTAAATTGCGTATCCTATCTTTTCAATGGGATCTTTCTAACTCCGGTATTTAGAGTCGTGGCTGAAGTGAGCGTTAGAATTCTAACGACAAAACTCCAGCCGCAGAAAAAAGTCAGTAGTTAAGAGCTTTCTGGGCTAACGCCGGTTCATAAAGCTCTTAACTACTGTGCCCTAAAGTACACTAACACCCATAAACTACCTATGTACCCCTAAACCGAGGTCCCCCCACATCGCCGCCACTTTTAATTTTTTTTAACCCCTAATCTGCCGACCGCCACCTACGTTATACTTATGTACCCCTAATCTGCTGCCCCTAACACCGCCGACCCCTATATTATATTTATTAACCCCTAACCTGCCCCCCACAACGTCGCCGCCAGCTACCTACAATAATTAACCCCTAATCTGCCGACCGCAAAGCGCCGCTACTTACGTTATCCTTATGTACCCCTAATAGTTAAGAACTATTTAATAGCTAAAATAGTTAAAATAATTACAAATTTACCTGTAAAATAAATCCTAACCTAAATTACAATTAAACCTAACACTACACTATCAATAAATTAATTAAATACAATACCTACAAATAACTACAATGAAATAAACTAACTAAAGTACAAAAAATAAAAAAGAACTAAGTTACAAAAAATAAAAAAATATTTACAAACATAAGAAAAATATTACAACAATTTTAAACTAATTACACCTACTCTAAGCCCCCTAATAAAATAACAAAGCCCCCCAAAATAAAAAAATGCCCTACCCTATTCTAAATTACTAAAGTTCAAAGCTCTTTTACCTTACCAGCCCTGAACAGGGCCCTTTGCGGGGCATGCCCCAAGAAATTCAGCTCTTTTGCCTGTAAAAAAACACATACAATACCCCCCCCAACATTACAACCCACCACCCACATACCCCTAATCTAACCCAAACACCCCTTAAATAGACCTAACACTAGGCTTTGTTATTTTATTAGGGGGCTTAGAGTAGGTGTAATTAGTTTAAAATTGTTGTAATATATTTCTAATGTTTGTAAATATTTTTTTATTTTTTGTAACTTAGTTCTTTTTTATTTTTTGTACTTTAGTTAGTTTATTTCATTGTATTTATTTGTAGGAATTGTATTTAATTTATTTATTGATTTTTTATATACAATATGCCGCATAAACAGCAAATGGGACTTTTTGTGAAAATATTGTTTATTTTCTTTTTTTAATATTATGTCCCTTTACTCCATTTAGGTTGCAATGTTTTAATTTTTTTGCACCTAATGGCAAAGCATTTGAACTGACCAATATTTGACCTGTTTGAAAAAAAGAATTATACATCTATTATAATAATAACAGGAACTTGCTTGTTTGATTTAGATGAATAATCTTTTGAAAAATTTAGAAATCTGGATGTGGGAAGAATCACTCATGGCCTGACTCATGACTCTCAAAGGTCTGAGAATCTGCAGATATATAGTTTAATCAGCACTATGCAGCTGCACCTGGCAACAGTGTGGATTCTCCTAATGTGGAAGAAATATTATCGAATATGGCGGCGCTGTGTCACCCCCAGGGGATCCAAGCTGCTCACGTCCTCTGTTTTTTTAGTCATGATTTTATTTGGGGGGTTTGGTTGTATGGGTGGTGGGTTTTACTGTTGGGGGGGGTTGTTTGTATTTTCTTTTACAGGTAAAAGAGCTGATTTCTTTGGGGCAATGCCCCGCAAAGGCCCTTTTAAGGGCTATTGGTAGTTTATTGTAGGTTAGGAGTGTTTTTATTTTGAGGGGGCTATTAGATTAGGTGTAATTGTTATTATTTTTTATCATTTCGCTTATTATTTTTGTAAGCTTAGTGTTGTTTATTTTTCGCAATTTAGTGTTTAATATTTTTTGTAATTTTAGATTTTTTATTTTTTTTCGTAGTGTTTTTAGGGGTTAACAGGTTTATTTAGTGGCGGCGATGTGGGAGGCCAGAGGTTTAGGGGTTAATAACTTTATTATAGTGTTGGCTTTTTTTTATTTTGGGGGGGCTTTTTATTTTGATAGGGCTATTAGATTAGGTGTAATTAGTTTAAATATCTGATAATTAGTTTTTTATTTTGTGTAATCTAGTGTTTGTTTTTTTGTAATTTAGGTAATTGTATTTAATATATGTAATTTATTTAATTGTTGTGTAATGTTAGGTGTTAGTGTAAGACAGGTTTGGTTTTATTTTACAGGTAAATTTTATTTATTTTAGCTAGGTAGTTAGTAAATAGTTAAGAACTATTTAGTAACTATTCTACCTAGTTAAAATAAATACAAACTTGCCTATAAAATAAAAATAAAACCTAAGCTAGATACAATGTAACAATTAGTTATATTATAGCTACCTTAGGGTTTATTTTATAGGTAAGTATTTAGTTTTAAATAGGAATTATTCAGTTAACGATATTAATTTTTTATTTAGATTTATTTAATTATATTTAAGTTAGGGGTTGTTAGGGTTAGGGTTAGACTTAGGTTTAGGGGTTAATACATTTAGTATAGTGGCGGCGACGTTGGGGGCTGCAGATTAGGGGTTAATAAATGTAGGTAGGTGGCGGTGATGTTAGGGGCGGCAGATTAGGGGTTAATAATAATATTTAACTAGTGTTTACAATGCGGGAGTGCGGCGGTTTAGGGGTTAATATGTTTATTATAGTGGCGGTGATGTCCGGAGCGGCAGATTAGGGGTCAATAATTTTATTTTAGTGTTTGCAATGTGGGAGGGCCTCGGTTTAGGGGTTAATAGGTTGTTTATGGGTGTTAGTGTACTTTTTAACACTTTAGTTATGAGTTTTATGCTACAGCTTTGTAGCGTAAAACTCATAACAACTGACTTTAGAATGCCTTATGAATCTTGCGGGATAGGCTGTACCGCTCACTTTTTGGCCTCCAAAAAAAAGCTTGTAATACCGGCGCTATGGAAGTTCCATTGAAAAAAGACTTTACGAAAATTGCGTAAGTTAATTTGCGGTACGGCCAAAGTGTGCGGGATAGCTGTACCTACAAGACTCGTAATAGCAGCGGTAGTGAAAAAGCAGCGTTATAACCCATAACTCTGTTTTTTTACTCATAACGCAAAACTCGTAATTTAGCCGTTCAGTAACTATGAGTTAAATGTGTATTTACAAGTTTTCTATCCAAAGGTCCAAAAGTGACCGTTTGTGTCACTAGATTTTTTCTAAGTGTGGTTTAGGTTTATCTGGGCACATGAGTGGCCCCTTGAAATACGAGAGGAATCACTAATGTTAGAATGAGGTTCCATTCCAAAGTATAATTATTGATGTATAAAATACTATTTTCTCTGACAATATGTTGATATATGTATAGAATTCATATAAATTTATTCACCTTGATGTCATCTTACTACAATAGCCATGATGGGAATATTACTTGTGTACTTTGCTTACTTATTATTGTATTCACGGACAACCTCAATAAAAGAATAAAAAGTAAAAAAAAAAAAAAGAATTGCTAAAAAAAAGATTTTCAACTTTACAATATAGCTCTTTCCATTCATATACAGTACCTTGTAATATGCCATATACATGTTAACCCTTATAAAATGTTTTAAATAATATTTATGTAAATAATTTATATCAGATAGTGTATATATGAGTGTAAAACTTTATTTTAATATATTTATGTTGTGTTTGGTGCACATTTCTTTTTAACCCTTACACTTTACGCTAGGGGGTCTGAATTATCATTGTGCGAGCGGACATGATCCGATATTGCGGATCATGTCCACTGCACATTGATAAATGCCGACAGCATATGTTCTCGGCATTTATCATTGCACCAGCAGTTCTTGTGAACTGCTGGTGCAATACCGCGCCCTGCAGATTCGCGACCAATCGGCCGCTAGCAGGGGTGTCAATCAACCCGATCGTAATGGATTGGGTTGATTTCTGGTGATATCTGTCCGCTGGCTCATAGCAGGCGGACAGGTTATGGAGCAGTGGTCTTTAGACCGATGCTTCATAACTTGAGTTTCCAGCGAGCCTGAAGGCTCGCCAGAAACACAGGGCATCAAGCTCCATATGGAGCTTGATAAATATGCCCCTAGGTCTTAACTCGCACAAACCTGACATGTGCAAGTTTAGTTTGCGACCGAGTGAACTAGTTTTCTTTCAACTTGTAATATGCTCACAAGTTATTGTCGCAATATTGGTTATCGCGACCTGTGCTAAGAATAGCGTGCCATTTGTAATCTAGCACAATATCGGTAACGCCAAGTTTTGATTTGAACAGCCAATAGGATTTCAGTAGCTCTCATCCTATTCGCTGTTTTGAATGCAAGGTATGCCATTTTAAAACGGCTACCTTTCATTCAACTTCAGTGTATGGCGGTGGCCGTATGAAGAAGATGCTCCGCGCAGGATGGGATCAGCTTCCAGGATAGCTCTGCTCCGCACCGCTGGGATGAAGATAGAAGACGTCCCTGAGATGGATGAAGGTGTCACCGCCTGGATGAAGACTTCTCGCCTGCTGCATGAAGCCGGATGTCCATACTTCAGGAACCGTAAGTAGATTTTATGGGATTAGTGTTAGTTTTTTTTTTCTTTTTTTTGGGTGTTTTTTTTTTTAAATAGGGCTTTGGGCTTTTGTAAAAGAGCTGAATGCCCTTCTAAGGGCAATGCCCATACAAATGCCCCTTTAGGGGCAATGGGTAGCTTAGGTTTTTTTAGAGTTAGGTTTTTTTATTTTGGGGGGTTGGTTGGGTGGTGGGTTTTACTGTTGGGGGGACTTTGTATTTTTTTTACAGGCAAAATAGCTGTTTAACGTAGGGCAATGTCCTACAAAAGGCCCTTTTAAGGGCTATTGGTAGTTTATTGTAGGCTAGGGGTGTTTTTTATTTTGGGGGGGCTATTAGATTAGGTGTACTTGTTATTATTTTTGATCATTTCGTTTATTATTTTTTGTAAGCTTAGTGTTGTTTATTTTTCGTAATTTAGTGTTTATTATTTTTTGTAATTTTAGATTTTTTAATTTTTTTCATAGTGTTTTTAGGGGTTACTGGGTTTATTTAGTGGCGGCGATGTGGGAGGCCAGAGGTTTAGGGGTTAATAACTTTATTATAGTGTTGGCGATGTCGGTGAGCGTTGGATTAGGGGTTAATAGCTTTATTATAGTGTTGGCGATGTGGGTGCTGACATATTAGTGGTTAATAGGTTTATTTAATAGTCATGATGTGGGTGAGCGGCGGTTTAGGCATTAATAGGTAGTTTATGGGTGTTAGTGTACTTTGTAACAGTTTAGTTATGAGTTTTGTGAAAAAAAATTGTTTAAAATACATAACTAATGATCTCAGATGGCGGTATGGAGCGTGTCGGTATAGAGCATAACCCAAGCTTTTTAGCCTTAACGCACAACCTGTAATACTGGCGCTATGAAAATCCCACACGAAAACGTAATTATTTGGGTGCTGGAATGGCCATTTTTTCAGTGTTAAAAGCAGTACCGCAACACTTCTAATCTAGCCGAATGTCAATTAATTTGATTAGCAAAGAGTTAGATCAGATCTCAGGCCTGTTGAAGAAATGGAATGTGTATAGTAAAATACCTAAAAAAACTTTTTTCCCAAGCGAAGGCACTTTTGTATAAAAATCTTCAACTATTTCACGAACATCATAAAAACAGCAGGTTATCATAAAAGAACATGCTCAGACACAATTGTCTAACGCGTTTCAGCTTACACAGCCGTACTCATAGACCTAGTGTGTGTCTATCAGACCATTCCCTTATATTCCTAATTAATTAAAAGCACACCTGAGCATGATCAGTAATTTAACCCATGATTTCATGAATATTTCATCACAGTTTTCAACATAGCCTGTAATAGCTCATTTTATTTCTAATCATATTAATCTGTGAATATAAACCTAGCTGTAATTATCTAAAAGGAGAAATCCTAGTATAAATCAATAATTATTATTTCTGACACAAATTTAATAGTGATGAATAACCATATTCCTTCTGAACACTTTAAATTCACTTATATGAGATATGCTGTCTCTACAATAATATATGTATTTGCTGCATTCACAATAATGCGTTCATGCGTTAATATCAGTATGTGTCATTTCATAATAAGTGAACATAATTATAAATATTAGACATAAAATAAAATAATGCTATATTTATACAACATTATATGTCTATATACAATACAGAGTATAACACATCTAGACATGTTCTTATGTCACATAAGCTACATTCTTAGAGTAAAATTATCCTCTTATACTATATGTTAAAAATAGATGGACTTTATAGATATACCAAATTAAGATGTTATACTCAATTTCTATAATTCTTCAATATGTATATGACAGGTTATATTTTCTAATGTATTTTATCTGTTCAGAATGTGTAATATATATACTTATGTCTATTGGGTGTTATGCTCAATTCCATTCTCACCCAAACTAATGTACAATGCTAAGCTATCCTGTATGTTATGTCAAATAGACATATAAAGAAAATTACATATTGCCCTTTATTTCAACTTTCATTAAAAGGATGGATTAAAACCAATACATAATTATCTTAAACTGTGCAAGAGATTGTAAGACATTTTACCACAAGAATTGATCACAGACTTTGCACTTAAAGTGGCAATGTTTCAACATTAAGGGCCTGATATTCAAAACCTCTCTAAGAAGTCTCTTGAGAAATGTTTATGTTGTTATGTACAGGTAGCCCTCAGTTTACGCCAGGGTTAGGTTCCAGAAGGAATGTTTGTAAATCAAAACTGTTGTAAATTGAAACCCAGTTTATAATGTAAGTCAATGGGAAGTGAGGGAGATAGGTTCCAGGCCCCTCTCAAAATTGTCATAAGTAACACCTAATACATTATTTTTAAAGCTTTGAAATGAAGACTTTAAATGCTAAACAGCATTATAACACTAATAAAATAATCACACAACACAGAATATATAATTAAACTAAGTTAAAAGAACAAAAACATTTGCTAAACAGCATTATAAACCTAATAAAATAATCACACAACACAGACTTCACTTGCATTTTTCTGCAAACAGTTCTTTCTATGCATTCCAATCTGGACTGATTTATAGACAGGAAGATCTTGATCCTTTGAAATCTGCTCGATAGCTCAGGTCTGGTTAAACTGATTAATTTCAGCTTGCTTGGCTTTGCTGCAACACAAGCGAACAGCTCCACCTACTGGCTATTTTAATAAATGCACTGCTTCTCAATGCTTTTCAATAGCAGTCACATGACTGAAAAAAAAGGTTGTTATTCTGAAACGGTGTAAATTGAACCATTGTAAAACGAGGGCCACCTGTAGTGTTCTTGATTTGAAACAGAGACTCCTTCTTTACAATACAAGGTCCAAAAAATTACCAAAGATTTTTTATGATTTCTCCCCATGCTGGCGAGGAATAGCAGGCCCTTAGTGTGTTGGGAGAAACAACTTATATTTTTAATATATTTACAGTTTATTTACAGTGTGCAAACTTATATATCAATTATTTTTTAGATTGTATCACAAATATTAATATTTATATTAATGACAAGCAATTCAGAGCTTTAAATATAACATTATATTATTTATGCCAATAAGTAACTTCATATAGCATGTAAAGACCAGAGTTAACCAACCCTACACCAGTCACTTGTTTGGCACAGAAAGGGTTAACAGACCCTTTCCACTTTAACTAATCTGCCACAGTCTAGCCACTGCAAGCAAGCCTGTGACTTAGTTCAGTGGGTGCAAGGGTTAACAACACTCTCTAGCCTGTCCTAGACTTTGAAAAAAATGCCCAAACTCCTCTTTAATACCACCCACACTAAACAATCTCTAAGCTGCCAACACTTAAGATTTATTATTTTTGAAATCTTAAGGAAACCCAGACTTACAAATTAAATCCCAGAATACAATTTAGCAAAAATTATCTAAAAACACAGTCTTAATACTACCAGTCTCTTTCAGTAACGTGGTTCAAATATTAGAAAAAGGCAAAACGTGAATATTTATTATGCGAAAAATTATGCACAGTGCATTATTAATAAAAAGATGTTAACAAATAGAATTATACACAAGCAAACAGTTTTAAAATAAAAAGGAGAAATAACAGAAAACCTTATACTTTCCTAATTGTTGGGGTTTATAAAATGATTTCCCCAAATTAGTATAAGTGCTTGGTGCGAACAGTATCAATATGAATTTTACCACATATTTTGATTCCCCTATGTAGGGGTTATTATAGTTGTGAAATAAAATGTAATATTACACCTTGGTATTCAACTTTGTACGGTGTTATAGGTCAAAGGTTTCTAATACCTGCCGTATCAGAGTGGGTGATGTGGCACCTATAAGTTCCCTTATACAGGGTATAGTATAAAGTGTTCCCCAATTTAGAGTGGCTGTTAAATGCAAACAATATCGATTCGACTTCAAAAAAGCCGGAGAAGCGGAAAGGGCGGATGCGACTCTTCGATTTTAGCTATCTAGCAAGAAATTAGAGTTATTTAAACGATATCTGAGCTGACATACATTGTATACTCATATTAGTGAGGTAATTCGTTAGGGGATCTATGGTACTGTAGTGAGCACAGACTGGAAGCCGTGCAACTTTGCCTAACAGTTATTTAAAACAATACGAAGGTGCAAGTTGCTACGATTTATACTTAATACACCAACCTAACTTAGAAGTTATAATATTTATTGCACTTAGAACACTATAATTAAAAAACCTTTTGTCTAATATAACCTCACTGCAATACGCTTTAACTTTTAATCATTTAATCTGTGGAAGGCATTTGCGTGTTTAACGCTGAATTGTAAACCAACAGGGCAGTTTGGACTATATAAAGGGTACTTATTATTGGGGTCATTGATCCAATAACCCCCATTTGTTAGCATAACTAACAAAAGGTTCGGAACTCACCACAAAATATCTAGCAATTGTCTCCAACGGATACATAGTATACAATACTTTAACCAATAATTTGGACGTGTGTAAATCATTAACAGCATAGTATATTATTAACCATTAGTCCGTTTGCCTCACTGGAAGTAGTAATTGATGTTGGGGTTAGTGTAAGTTTTATTAATAGAATTTCACAAACTTTAGTGGTTCAAAATATACAAGCTATAAGCTCTATTTTTGATCTTGTCCATATACAATCATATTTATCCCTATGAACTAATGTTGGATCTAGTTGATACAATTCAGGATCCAAATTCTAAATAATGTATCTAATAGGGTAACACAATTGTGTCATATAAGTCAAATCGATATTGTTTGCATTTAACAACCACTCTAAATTGGGGGACACTTTATACTATACCCTGTATAAGGGAACATATAGGTGCCACATCACCCACTCTAATACTGCAGGTATTAGAAACCTTTGACCTATAACACCATACAAAGGTATTACATTTTATTTTACAACTATTATAACCCCTACATAGGGGAATCCAAATATGTGGTGCCCAGAGGACCTAATCATTATAGGCCCCCGATACTACATCATATACAAACCCTGTTAATATATTGACCCACCTAATTATTAAGTAATATCATACTATACAAGTGAATAGGATATAATAGGATATATTAACCCCATTAATATATTGACCTACCTAACTATTAAGTCATACTATACAAGCGAATAACCCTAATACTTCTAGTTGATTTTAAAGCACCCATTTTTAAGATTATCTAATAAAGTTTATATTTTTAATTTCTTTGTGGCAATACACCACCCTCCAGCAATCTATATTATGCATGTGAGAATAGAGTTCTACAAGTGTATACTTTTTTTGCAACTAATCTTTAGTTGTATTGGTTAAAGTGTTTGCTTATACACAGTACCTGGGGGCCATTCTAACTATATATAAGGCCAATTTTGGACAGTTCAAGGCCCAGTCTCACTGTAAGGACATTTAGTAGTGCCATCACTTTTCTTTTTCTACATCAAATTGCTTGACCCAACCTCTCACAGAGGGGCCAGAAATATCCACTCCCCTCTTTTGCTAGAAATATCCACTCCCCTTATTTTATGACATGTCATGAAGTTCAGAATCTTTGGCTGAAATGATAAAACACCTTATAACTTCTGTCTTACATATTCAGCGCATACACATATATAATCAGTTTCCCAGTGATATCAGGAGGATTAGTTTGGTACCAAATATGACATGGTTGTCATTTTTTTTTATCATCTAGTGCCCAGTTACTCATTGTGTGGCTCATGAGCCAGATGCAGCTCACTGAGCCTTTCCTGGTGGCTCACGTGAAGCCAGTGAGAAAAAAAAATGAGACGCCCGCTGCAGCAGGAGCCACTCCAAAAACAGAATTTATGCTTACCTGATAAATTACTTTCTCCAACGGTGTGTCCGGTCCACGGCGTCATCCTTACTTGTGGGAATATCTCTTCCCCAACAGGAAATGGCAAAGAGTCCCAGCAAAGCTGGCCATATAGTCCCTCCTAGGCTCCGCCCACCCCAGTCATTCGACCGACGGACAGGAGGAAAATAAATAGGAGAAACCATATGGTACCGTGGTGACTGTAGTTAGAGAAAATAATTCATCAGACCTGATTAAAAAACCAGGGCGGGCCGTGGACCGGACACACCGTTGGAGAAAGTAATTTATCAGGTAAGCATAAATTCTGTTTTCTCCAACATTTGTGTGTCCGGTCCACGGCGTCATCCTTACTTGTGGGAACCAATACCAAAGCTTTAGGACACGGATGAAGGGAGGGAGCAAATCAGGTTACCTAAACGGAAGGCACCACGGCTTGCAAAACCTTTCTCCCAAAAATAGCCTCCGAAGAAGCAAAAGTATCAAATTTGTAAAATTTGGCAAAAGTGTGCAGTGAAGACCAAGTCGCTGCCTTACATATCTGGTCAACAGAAGCCTCGTTCTTGAAGGCCCATGTGGAAGCTACAGCCCTAGTGGAGTGAGCTGTAATTCTTTCAGGAGGCTGCCGTCCGGCAGTCTCGTAAGCCAATCGGATGATGCTTTTAAGCCAAAAGGAAAGAGAGGTAGAAGTCGCTTTTTGACCTCTCCTTTTACCAGAATAGACAACAAACAAAGAAGATGTTTGTCTGAAATCTTTTGTAGCCTTTAAATAGAATTTTAGAGCACGGACTACGTCCAAATTGTGTAACAAACGTTCCTTCTTTGAAACTGGATTCGGACATAAAGAAGGAACAACTATCTCCTGGTTAATATTCTTGTTAGAAACAACCTTTGGAAGAAAACCAGGCTTAGTACGCAAAACCACCTTATCTGCATTGAACACCAGATAAGGCGGAGAACACTGCAAAGCAGATAACTCAGAAACTCTTCTAGCAGAAGAAATAGCAACTAAAAACAAAACTTTCCAAGATAGTAACTTAATATCTATGGAATGTAAAGGTTCAAACGGAACCCCTTGAAGAACTGAAAGAACTAGATTTAGACTCCAGGGAGGAGTCAAAGGTCTGTAAACAGGCTTGATCCTAACCAGAGCCTGAACAAATTCTTGAACATCTGGCACAGCTGCCAGTCTTTTGTGTAGTAAGACAGATAAAGCAGAGATCTGTCCCTTTAGAGAACTTGCAGATAATCCTTTCTCCAAACCTTCTTGTAGAAAGGAGAGAATCTTAGGGATTTTTATCTTATTCCATGGGAATCCTTTGGATTCACACCAACAGATATATTTTTTCCATATCTTATGGTAAATCTTTCTAGTTACTGGTTTTCTGGCCTGAACCAGAGTATCTATCACAGAATCTGAAAACCCACGCTTTGAAAGAATCAAGCGTTCAATCTCCAAGCCGTCAGCTGGAGGGAGACCAGATTTGGATGTTCGAATGGACCCTGAACAAGAAGGTCCTGTCTCAAAGGTAGCTTCCATGGTGGAACCGATGACATATTCACCAGGTCTGCATACCAAGTCCTGCGTGGCCACGCAGGAGCTATCAAGATCACAGAGGCCCTCTCCTGTTTGATCCTGGCTACCAGCCTGGGAATGAGAGGAAACAGTGGAAACACATAAGCTAGGTTGAAGGTCCAAGGTGCTACTAGTGCATCTACTAGAGTCGCCTTGGGATCCCTGGATCTGGACCCGTAACACGGAACCTTGAAGTTCTGACGAGACGCCATCAGATCCATGTCTGGAATGCCCCATAATTGAGTCAGTTGGGCAAAGATCTCCGGATGGAGTTCCCACTCCCCCGGATGGAAAGTCTGACGACTTCCCAGTTTTCCACACCTGGGATGTGGATCGCAGATAGATGGCAGGAGTGTTCCTCCGCCCATTGTATTATTTTGGTCACTTCTTTCATCGCCAGGGAACTCCTTGTTCCCCCCTGATGATTGATATACGCAACGGTCGTCATGTTGTCTGATTGGAATCTTATGAATCTGGAGTTGAGGCCAAGCCCTGAGAGCATTGAAAATCGCTCTTAGTTCCAGAATGTTTATCGGGAGAAGAGACTCTTCCCGAGACCATAGTCCCTGAGTCTTCAGGGATTCCCAGACCGCGCCCCAGCCCACTAGACTGGCGTCGGTCGTGACAATGATCCACTCTGGTCTGCGGAAGCTCATTCCCTTGGATAGATGGTCCAGGGTCAGCCACCAACGGAGTGAATCTCTGGTCTTCTGATCTACTTGAATCATTGGAGACAAGTCTGTATAGTCCCCATTCCACTGTTTGAGCATGCACAGTTGTAATGGTCTTAGATGAATTCGTGCAAAAGGAACTATGTCCATTGCTGCAACCATCAACCCTACTATTTCCATGCACTGAGCTATGGAAGGACGTGGAACAGAATGAAGAACTTGACAAGCGCTTAGAAGCTTTGATTTTCTGACCTCTGTCAGAAAAATCCTCATTTCTAAGGAATCTATTATTGTTCCCAAGAAAGGAACTCTTGTTGACGGAGACAGAGAACTTTTTTCTACGTTCACCTTCCATCCGTGCGATCTGAGAAAGGCCAGAACAATGTCTGTATGAGCCTTTGCTTTTGACAGGGACGACGCTTGTATTAGAATGTCGTCCAGGTATGGTACTACTGCAATGCCCCTCGGCCTTAGAACCGCTAGAAGGGACCCGAGTACCTTTGTGAAAATCCTTGGAGCAGTGGCTAACCCGAATGGGAGGGCCACAAACTGGTAATGTTTGTCCAGAAAGGCGAACCTTAGGAACTGATGATGTTCTTTGTGGATAGGAATATGTAGGTACGCATCCTTTAGATCCACGGTAGTCATAAATTGACCTTCCTGGATAGTGGGTAGAATCGTTCGAATGGTTTCCATTTTGAACGATGGTACCCTGAGAAATTTGTTTAGGATCTTCAGATCCAAAATTGGTCTGAATGTTCCCTCTTTTTTGGGAACTACGAACAGATTTGAATAAAATCCCATTCCCTGTTCTTTTATTGGGACAGGGTGTATCACTCCCATTTTTAACAGGTCTTCTACACAATGTAAGAACGCCTGTCTCTTTATTTGGTTTAAGGATAAGTGAGACATGTGGAACCTTCCCCTTGGGGGTAGTTCCCTGAATTCCAGAAGATAACCCTGAGAAACTATTTCTAGTGCCCAGGGATCCTGAACATCTCTTGCCCAAGCCTGAGCAAAGATAGAGAGTCTGCCCCCTACTAGATCCGGTCCCGGATCGGGGGCTACTCCTTCATGCTGTCTTGTTAGCAGCAGCAGGCTTCTTGACCTGCTTACCCTTGTTCCAGCCTTGCATAGGTTTCCAGGCTGGTTTGGGCTGTGAGGCATTACCCTCTTGCTTAGAGGATGCAGAATTAGAGGCCGGTCCGTTCCTGAAATTGCGAAAGGAACGAAAATTAGACTTATTCTTGGCCTTGAACGGCCTATCTTGTGGAAGGGCGTGGCCCTTTCCCCCAGTGATGTCTGAGATAATCTCTTTCAATTCTGGTCCGAAGAGAGTTTTACCTTTGAAAGGGATGTTAAGCAATTTTGTCTTGGATGATACATCCGCTGACCAAGACTTTAGCCAAAGCGCTTTACGCGCCACAATTGCAAACCCTGAATTTTTCGCCGCTAATTTAGCTAATTGCAAGGCGGCATCTAAAATAAAAGAGTTAGCCAACTTAAGTGCGTGAACTCTGTCCATAACCTACTCATATGGAGTCTCTCTACCGAGCGACTTTTCTAGTTCCTCGAACCAGAACCACGCTGCAGTAGTGACAGAAACAATGCACGAAATGGGTTGTAGAAGGTAACCTTGCTGTACAAAAATCTTTTTAAGCAAACCTTCCAATTTTTTATCCATAGGATCTTTGAAAGCACAACTATCCTCGATAGGAATAGTAGTGCGCTTGTTTAAAGTAGAAACTGCCCCCTCGACCTTAGGGACTGTCTGCCATAAGTCCTTTCTGGGGTCGACCATAGGAAATAATTTCTTAAATATAGGAGGGGGAACAAAAGGTATGCCGGGCTTCTCCCACTCTTTATTCACTATGTCCGCCACCCGCTTGGGTATAGGAAAAGCGTCGGGGTGCACCGGAACCTCTAGAAACTTGTCCATTTTGCATAATTTCTCTGGAATGACCAAGTTGTCACAATCATCCAGAGTAGATAACACCTCCTTAAGCAGTGCGCGGAGATGTTCTAATTTAAATTTAAATGTCACAGGTTCAGCTTGTTGAGAAATTTTTCCTGAATCTGAAATTTCCCCATCTGACAAAACCTCCCTCATGGCCACTTCAGATTGGTGTGAGGGTATGACAGAACAATTATCATCAGCGCCCTCCTGCTCTTCAGTGTTTAAGACAGAGCAATCACGCTTTCTCTGATATGCAGGCATTTTGGATAAAATATTTGCCATGGAGTTATCCATTACAGCCGTCAATTGTTGCATGGTAATAAGCATTGGCACGCTAGATGTACTAGGGGCCTCCTGCGTGGGCAAAACTGGTGTAGACACAGTAGGAGATGATGTAGTATCATGTCTACTCCCCTCATCTGAGGGATCATCTTGGGCAATTTCATTATCTGTGGCAGTACTGTCCTTACTTTGTTTGGACGCTGTGGCACAATTATCCCACAAATTTAAATGGGGAGACACATTGGCTTTCATACATATAGAACATAGCTTATCCGAAGGCACAGACATGTTAAACAGGCTTAAACTTGTTAATAAAGCACAAAAACCGTTTTAAAACAAAACCGTTACTGTCTCTTTAAATTTTAAACAGAAACACTTTATTACTGAATATGTGAAAAACTATGAAGGAATTGTTCAAAAATTACCAAAATTTCACCACAGTGTCTTAAAGCATTAAGAGTATTGCACACCAAATTTCAGAGCTTTAACCCTTAAAATAACGGAACCGGAGCCGTTTACAAATTTAACCCCTATACAGTCCCAGCTACAGCTTTTGCTGAGACCTAACCAAGCCCAGAGGGGAATACGATACCAAATGACGCCTTCTAGAAACTTTTCCAGCTATTTTCAGGTCCTCACACATGCATCTGCATGTCTTGCTCTCAAAAACAACTGCGCAGTAATGGCGCGAAAATGAGGCTCAGCCTACAACTGGGAAGGCCCTCCCTGACTGGAAAAGGTGTCTAACATAGTGCCTGCCGTTAAAAAACGTTCCCCAAGCTTATATATGTGAAATATCAGCATAAACAAGGATAAAATGCCCAAATAAAGCAATTGATTTAGCCCATAAAAGTGTCTACCAGTTTTATAGCCCATATTAAGCCCTTTATTCTGTTTGAGACTAAGAAAATGGCTTACCTATCCCCATGAGGGGAAAAATGACAGCCTTCCAGAATTACACAGTCTTGTTAGAAATATGGCTAGTCATACCTTAAGCAGAAAAGTCTGCTAACTGTTTCCCCCAACTGAAGTTACTTCATCTCAACAGTCCTATGTGGAAACAGCAATCGATTTTAGTTACTGTCTGCTAAAATCATCTTCCTCTCACAAACAGAAATCTTCATCTTTTTCTGTTTCAGAGTAAATAGTACATACCAGCACTATTTTAAAATAACAAACACTTGATAGAAGAATAAAAAACTACATTTAAACACCAAAAACTCTTAACCATCTCCGTGGAGATGTTGCCTGTGCAACGGCAAAGAGAATGACTGGGGTGGGCGGAGCCTAGGAGGGACTATATGGCCAGCTTTGCTGGGACTCTTTGCCATTTCCTGTTGGGGAAGAGATATTCCCACAAGTAAGGATGACGCCGTGGACCGGACACACCAATGTTGGAGAAACATTTTTTTTTCCTTTGGGTGTCATTCCCTACACTCATCAAATGATCAGCTGTGCCGGTGGGTGGGCCTGGCCCACTGTGATATGACAAGCAAGCTAGCTGATCATCAACTTAGTGGTGCCAAAACCAAATGTTTTGCCAACAGCCTAAGTCTTAAAATGTAATTGTCCTGATCTTATGATGCGCAAATGCACATTTGGTTCTGGCAACACTAACAGCTATATGCACATGAGGGCTCTCACAGACCTCCCCCAGGGCTAGGCCCATAACAATAGACAGCAGGCTAACATGAATCTATCCAACTGCAGGGAGCAAGCATGATCTCTAAACACTGTGCAGCAGTTAGCCAGCAAGACAAATAGGGGTATATTTATCATACCCCGGGTGGACATGATTTGCTATAGCGAATCATGTCTGCCCTGCATCACTGAATGCTGACAGCATGCACTGTCGGCATTTAACATTGCACAAGCAGTTCTGGTGAACTGCTTGTGCAATGCCGCCCCCTGCAGCTGGTGGTGTCAATCAACTCGATCGTATTCATTCGGGCGGATTGATGTCTGCAGCCTCAGAGGAGGCGTACGAGTTAAGGAGCAGCAGTCTTAACTCCTGTTTCCTGAAGGCTCATGTGGAAACAGGTGTATACGGCCCCATTTGGGCTGTGATAAATCGGCCCCATAGTCTCCAGCTGAGCTGATCAGGTGTCAGACTTGCTACAGGAGAGGTGGCATATGAAATCTCCCAGCATCCTCGCCTAGGCCAGTCCGGGCCCTGAGCGCTACTGTGCACTATTTATTTAGAGCAGAGTTTAGCACGGGAAGGGCAACAGGCGAAGAAGCAACATAGTCCAGACAATGAGGAAAGTAGTAAACAGGAAGCTAAATAAAACATACTTTGCTTATACATATATAAACAGGGCTCAACATTTTTGCTCGCCCAGTAGAGATTGAACTGGGGCGAGTAAAAAGATATTGCGTGAACAGTGATAGTTATCTTCAAGGGCATTCCTCACACAGCAGACATACATCCAGGCACAATGGGTAGAGGTGTAGGGCTGGGAAGACACACAATGGGAACATTAAACTGTGGCATCTTTTGAGATTGCATGAATTTTAGCTAGGGGGAAGAAACCATTTTCTGATGCAGTGAAAAACTGTTTCTTGGCTACAGCAGAAATATTATATGCATAGTTCACCAACAAAGATGCTACTATAAAGGAAATTAAAGGACTGGTGCTCTATAATTCAATAATAATGAGACTGATAGAAAACATTGGTAAAGATATTAGTTACCAGTTAATATCAGATTTGTCTTCAGCGTTGTGTTTCAGCATTGCAGTGGATGACATAGACATTAGTGATGTTGCTCAACTATGTGTTTGGGTAAGGTTCATATAGATTTATTTAATATTTATTTTTAGATTTATTTATTAAGATTTATTTGGAGAAGAAATGCTGTGTTTACTGCAATTACTTGGTCAAACTTAGTTGGTCAGGTTTTGTAAGTGTATGTTCCGAGGGAAAGAGAAGGGACATATTGGTTTTATGAGGAAAAAAGAAGAGAAACCAAAGTTTGCAACTTTTCATTGCATCATACAGTAAGAGGCACTCATTTCAAAACTCAGAAACAACAAATTATAGTAAGTTATGCAGCTTGTTGTGCACATGTTCAATTTTATTGTCTCAAAAGCACTGAACAATTAACAGTTTTAGAAGTTGCTTGAGGACAGAGTAGGGTGATTTGGTGATGCATAATGAGGTAAGATGGTTATTTTATGGCAGAGTTCTTGAACACTTTTTGAGTCTACGTCCCAAAATACGTGAATTCTTTGAAAGCAAGGGTAAAAACGAGTCAGAATTAGAAGACCCAGAACATCTTATATAGTTGGCCCTTCTGACTAATATCACGTCACATGAACACACTAAACTTGGTGCTCCAAGGAAGAGATAAGCTCCCAGGTAACATATCACATGCAATATAAGCATTTAAGAACAAAAATAACCACACTACATATACGTGACAATGAATTTGTTCACTTCCCAAGATTGCGAGCTGTTACAACAGATGACCCATCACTATAGCAACACTTCAGAGAATTTGTCAAAAAGAGCTGAGGGAAGAATTTGAATCCAGGTTCAGAGATGTCATGGACTACGCTGAGATTTTGAGCTTTATTGACAACCCCTTTCAAGTGCCTGTGTCCTCACTGACTCCAGTTTTAATACAACTCTGCCCCTCTAACCTTGCTGTTTTCAAAATTGAAATTGTTGAGTTGCAGGCAAAGGACATACCCAAAACAAAAGTCAGAGCAGGTATGGGCCACTTCTGGAATGTAGTCTCTGATTTGGAAGTTCCCACCTTACGGAGCCTATTTAAGAACATGCGAGCGGACATGATCCGATATTGCGGATCACGTATGCTGCACATCGATAAATGCAGTCAGCATACACTCTCTGCATTTATCATTGCACCAGCAGTTCTTGTGAACTGCTGGTGCAATACCGCCCCCTGCAGATTCGCGGCCACTAGCAAGGAGTGTCAATCAACCCGATTGTATTCGATTGGGTTGATTTCCAGCGATGTCTGTTCGCCGCCTCAGAGCAGGCGGACAGGTTATGGAGCAGCGGTCTTTCGACTGCTGCTTCATAACATGAGTTTCTGGTGAGCCTGAAGACTCGCCAGAAACACGGGGCATCAAGCTCCGTACGGAGCTTGATAAATAGGACCCTAAGTGCCATTTGTGGGGGGGATTTTTTTTTTTTTAAAATTTTTTGTGACCACATATACTTTTGAATCAATATTCTCTACCATGTACATTATTAAGAGGAAACAGAGAAACAGACTGGCCAGTTCCCATCTTAATTGACTCACAAAGATTGCAAGCCACAAATACAACATGAAGACAGTTAAAGAGATAAATACATTTTTTTTTTAATTTTCATTTAAAAAACTGAGTTTTAATTTGGTTTACATTTTTTTTTAATGAAAATGTATTTGTGTACTTTGTTCTATATATTTTTTGTTTTTGTGGTTGTGGGATATGTCACTGTCTAATGAGCAAAGGGTGTGTTCCTTGTAAGCCAGTATGCCCCTCTCCCACGGACCAGCCAAGCACTTTTTCAAAATCAAAATAAACAGTTCTGTTAACCTTTCCCATGTTGTCTGCATTAGATATTTACATGTATGATTTCTCTATCAATAAATTGGCTAAACAGGTAGGCCAGAGGGATTTGAGGTAAATGCAGCTCTTCTATTGGCGCTTGCCAGTGTGGCTCCCTTAGAAACAACATTGAGGAACACTGATCTGGAGTTATAATATGGTTAAAAGCATGAACTAGTGTCCTCTGATCAACCTTATCTAGCTCTGGGTAGAGGCATTGCTTTTTGTCTCTTGTGCTGGCATTTTTACTTACTTGATGCATTAATAGATATGCAATAACATTTGGTCAAGTGGAACTTAGAAACTATTTATTAGGGGTTCTGGCGTATCTAAGGGAAAACACAGCAACAGAAAAACACAGCAACACATTTATTCTTGAAAAAACTAATGTTTTTAGCACACAAGCTAACGAAAATTAACCCATTAACATCTAAATCATGAGGTATTCATGACATAGCACATCCTTAATTTTGATTAATGAATGGTTCCAATCTAATCAGATTATATAAAGTGCTTTACTATGTGCTAATGTTGTTGTTCTGAGCTGACAGGAACTATGGCGCGTTTAATATTCAGTCATACAGCCTACTATAGTGTTGACTTGGGACCACTTCTTTTTTTTTTATGGTATTTTTTTACCAATAAATAAATTTATGCCCAAATATGAGAAGTGTCTTTAAATAAGAGTAGGAATCCCCATTTTTATTGTGACAATTAATATAACATAAACTGATATCACCAATGGAAGTACCAGAGTCAACACAGAATTTTATTATATGAATGAGAAATCATCATGATGTTACATTAACTGTGTGTGTAGGGTGTGTCATAAAAGAAAATAGCATAATTTATGCAAGAACTTACCTGATAAATTCATTTTTTTCATAGTGGCAAGAGTCCATGAGCTAGTGACGTATGGGATATACATTCCTACCTGGAGGGGGCAAAGTTTCCAAAACCTCAAAATGCCTATAAATACACCTCCCACCTCACTCAGTTTAATGTATATCCAAGAAGTGAGGTGTAAAAAAGGAGTAAAACGCATGCAAAAAAAGGAACTGGAAAAAATAATGTGCTTTATACAAAAAAATCATAACCACAAAAAAATAGGGTGGGTCTCATGGACTCTTGCCACTATGAAAGAAATTAATTTATCAGGTAAGTTCTTACATAAATTATGTTTTCTTTCATTTAAGTGGCAAGAGTCCATGAGCTAGTGACATATGGGATATAATACCCAAGATGTGGAAGTCCACGAGTCACTAGAGAGGGAGGGATAAAAATAAAAACAGCTATTTCCACTGAGATTAAATCCCAAACAATAATTACGTTTTCTTAAATATTTTAAAAAAACTCAAATACAAGGCATTAGAATCAAGCTGAGACAACTACCTGAAAAACCTTCCTACCAAAGGCTGCTTCCAAAGAATAAAAAATGGTAAAATGAAAAAAGTATGCAAAGTAGACCAAGATGCTGCTTTGCAAAGTTGATCAACTGAAGCTTCATTCTCGAGAGCCCAAGAAGTGGCAACTGATCTAGTAGAATGAGCTGTAATTCTTTAAGCTTTGTGAATCAAAAATCTAAACAAAAAAAAAACAGAGAAATAACAAAGACTGTCTGACCTTTCCTGGAGACAGAAAAAATAACAAAAAAGACTAGAAGTCTTTCTGAAATCTTAAGTAGCCTCAACATAATATTTCAAAGCTCTTACCACATCCAAAGAATGTAAAGACCCTGCAAGAGTATTCTTAAAATTAGGACACAATTTCCTTATTGAAGTTGTTAGAATTCACAACTTTAGGTAAAAAATTTAAATGAAGTCCGCAAAACAACTTTATCTTGAAAGAAAAACAAATAAAGAGACTCACAAAAGAGAGCAGACAATACAGAAACTCTTCAAGCAGAAGAGATAGCCAAAAGAAAAAACACTTCCTAGAAAGTAATTGAATGTCCAGAGAATACATAGACTCAAAAGGAGAAGCCTGAAAAATCTTAACTGAGACTCCAAGGAGGAGAAATAGATTTAAAAACAGGTTTAATATAAATCAAAGCCTGAACAAAACAGTGAATATTAGGAAGTTAAGGAATCTTTCTATGAAATAAGACAGAAAGAGCAGAAATTTGTCCTTCCAAAGAATTTGGAAAACGTTAATCCAAACCAACCTGAAGAAACTGTAAAATCCTAGGAATTCTAAAAGAATGCCAAGAATAATCAGGAGTTGAACATCATGAAATATAGGTTTTCCAAACTCGAAAATAAAGTCTCTTAGAAACAGACTTACGAGCCTGTATCACAGTGCTAATAACTGAGTCAGAGAAACATCTATGACTAAACACTTAAGTTTTCAATTTCCAAACCTTCAAATTTAGAAATTTGAAAATGTCCCCTGGAACAGAAGATCTGGCCTTAAAGGACGTGGCCAAGGCTGGCAACTGAACATCCTGACAAGATCCGCATACCAAAACCTGAAAGACCAAGCTGGAGCTATCAGAAAAACATAAACATTGTTCTATTATGATCTTGAAGATCACCCTTGGAAAAAGAACAAGAGGCAGAAAATTTTAAGCAGGTTGGTAAAAACCAAAGAACTGCTAGAGCATCCACTATCTCTGCCTGAGGATCCTTGGACCTGGAAAGGAATCTGGAAAACTTCTTGTTTAGACAAGATACCATCAGATCTATTTCTGGAAGACCCCACATCTGTACAAGAAGAAAAAAACACATCTGGATGGAGAGCACTCCCTCAGATATAAAGTCTAATGAACTGGAACCATCGCCCCTGAAAACTCTAAATCTGAAACACAATTCAGAAAAACCTGAGCTTTCACAGGGTTTGTTATAACATGGAAAATAATCTTCCCATGGGAGGTTTTTATTCTGAAACCTATTTGATACCCTTGAGAAAACAATATTCTGAATCCACTGATTTGAACAGAAACTGTCCAAATGAGTTGAAATAAATTCAATCTGCCCCCCCACCAGTAGAACTTGTTAAAAGGCCAAATCTTTATGCAGTCTTAAGGGCTGAAATTAGTTTAAGTATAAGGCTTGGCATTATTCAAATTCAGAAAAAAATCTAAAAACTAAGCCAGAGGCCTTAAGGGAATGAAAAAACAATTGGGAGCTTAAAAATTACCCTTTTATTTGATTTAATATCAGTTAAAATGACATAAAATATAGCATCATTTATTAAATAATTAGCACATTGAAGTAAAAGAACAATGCTTAGACAAATCAAGATCTGATAACTAAACTGTCCAACCAAAAAAGATGAAACAGCAGCAACATTAGCCATAGAAATGGCAGGTTAAAAACATATCCAATATGTAAATATGCTTCTCTTAAGATAGGAAACAAACTTCCTATCAAAAAGATTCTTAAAAGAAGAAATATCTTCCATAGGATATAAGTACGTTCGGCAAGAGAAGAAATAGCCCCACCTTTAGGGACTTTTACCTAAAAACAATAAATTAGCCATAGGTAAAGGATATAGCTTTTAAAACCTAGAATAAAGGTAAAAAGAAGCACTAAGTTTAGATTCCTTACTAAACATATGGTAGATAGCATCTGGAAGAAGAAAAACGTCAAGAGTTACTTCAGAAGCTTAAAAAACAAACAAACAAAAAAACAGAATTCAAACATTTGCTATTCTTGTTATCAAGAGGACTAGATTCCTCAATACTCAAAGTAAAGAATACTTCCTTAATAAAGAATGAATATGTTGAATTGAAAGTTTGATTTATCAAAATCAGTCTCTGAAATAGGATCCTTTGAGTCAGAGAAAACCCCATCAGTAGAAATACAACAGTATGCTGTCAATCAATACAAACTTCATAGGTTTATGAGAAGTTAGGAGAGATCGTTTACATTAATTTGAAGGTGGAATAGCAGTCATGGCCTTCTCTAAGTCTTTTGCATTAGACTGTGAAGGTAAAACAATAGATGTAGATGTACTATAGAAACATTATCAGTATGAATAAGAAAACATAACAAGTGCCACATATTTGAGCTGAAGAAATAAAATCAGCTAATTAAAAAATATACGCACTTAGCTTTGGTAGAAATTGTGTACAGGCAGAATACTTTCTACAGTAACATCAGAGGCAGGATCAGTTTGAGACATCTTGAAAAATGTAACAAATAATAAAAAATAAAATTTAAACAAAATATCTAATTTCCACAAAATAGAAGTTTCAGGAATGGGAAAAAATGCTTATATGAAAAACAAAAGCAAATATCATAGCCCTCTGTAACAAATGAAAACAGAGAGCAAAAAAGGGAGAGACTTAATATAACAAAATTTTTGGCTCCAAAAATGACGCCAACAAAGATGACGCAAATGCTGAGAACATTTTTTGGGCGCCAAGGTTAACAGGAAATGACAGGATTTGTATCATAACAGGCGCGACTTCATGCCAAAAAAATTCACGTCAACAAAGACGCAAGAAATTACGTGACTCGCGTCACAACAAATGCCACCTTCACGGCAAAAAAAAATTGTGCCAAGAATGACACAATAAATATAAGCATTTTGCGCCATCACAAGCCTAATTTGCCCGCGAAAATTTGAAAAAAAAAGACTGGTTACAACTAGCTGGAAGCTCAGGTAAGAAAAAATTTACTAAATTTCTCCCAAACATACTTTTCCATGCTGAAACTGTTAGACTGCAAAGGGAAATAAACATAGACCTGACTCATGGCAAATATATGCAATATATATATAAAACTTTAAAAATATAAAGTGCCAGACATAGCTGAGAATGTCTTAAAAAAAGATATATACTTACCTGAAGACACCCATCCACATATCAGCAGAGGTAATGGTAGAGGAGTATAATGTCGATCTGTAAAGGGAGGTGGCAGATGAATCCCCACGACCGAATTTACAGAGAGCCTTAGAATATATTTCCCATAGGTGAAAACATGGCATCATTAGGCAAATACCCCATTTACATCCCTCAGACAAACACTGTACTTTGAGAGGAACAGGGCTTCAAAATGCTTAGAAGCGCCTTTCACAGAAGAAATCAAGCACGACTTGCTTCACCATCCTCCAACGAAGGCAAAGTTTGTAAAACTGAAGTATGAGTGAGGTGGGGGGTATATTTATAGGCATTTTGAGGTTTGGGAAATTTTGCCCCCTCCAGGTAGGAATGTATATCCCATACGTCACTAGCTCATGGACTCTTGCCACTTACATGAAAGATAATATCCCCTCTCTAAGCTTTAATATGATGTAGGTGTTGGACCTGCATATTTAAAATATTTTACATATATTTTATTTGTACATAAGAACCCAAGGCTTTTTATTTATGGTGTGTTAAAGGGCTTCTTAAGATGCCATTTATTTTTGTTTTTGCTTTATAGATGGTTTCATTGATACATAGGTGTATCTTTTTTACCATTTATTTAATCTCCTAAAACCCTGTGAGGAAAAAATACTTCCCATTAAAATGATTAATATTTGAATATTGAAAAATGTATTACTAGTTTAGTATTACTAGTTTAGTTAAATGTTCTTAGTTACTTGAGCTTTATTAATTTGTTAGTTTTAGTCCTATCAATTTATTTATCTATTGCTATGTCATCATTTTAGCTTTGCATCCATATTATAGGAATAGGGTGTATTGCTTCTTAGTGAATGGTCTATCTCTGCTATATAGATATTATAGCTTTATGATTTGTGATTGTTAGACTTTTGCACATCAGGTGCTGTAGGTCAGCAGTATTGTATGATCCATGGTGTGTTGTGGTCCTGAGATGTACATGGTACCATGGAGATTTATGCCCGTTATGGCTCAGATTACAAGTGAAGCACTATTGATATCGCAAGGTGCACTTTCAATATTGCTGGCAAGTGAATGGTTAAAGTTTTGATGACAGGGTTAATTTGTCTACATCGGAACAGCGTTCTGATGTAAACAGATTGAAATCCAACTATTGTGCACGTGATTGCAAGATTTCAATGTTGGGATGGGGTCAGGGGGGGGCGATCGCATCCTGGAAGTGCCGTTGGCTTCAGGACAGCCAAACGGCTAGGAGATTCTATTCCGTCCTAACGGCGCTAAAGACCTGCACGGTTAGGACGGAATAGAACGTCATAACAGCGTTAAAAGGTTAAAAAGAATTACCAGGGAACTACCAGAGAATGTTTAGACTTTCAATGGCTAAAGCAGTCCCGCTAAACATCATTCATATTACAAGTTGTAAATTATGTGTTGCACTCGAGCGCTAAAAAAGTTAGTGCAACTTGAGAACTGAAGTAATAAAAGTATTATTAAAATTTACACTCATATATAAATATATACACAGTATATATATATATATATATATATATATATATATATATATACAATATATAGAGGGGACAGCAAATTTACACTGTTATACAGGCTGTACACTCACTTTTAAAACTCATATAATAGTTTTAATAAAAGCATTTTTATTACGTCTTTTGCTGAAAGAAGGAGGATATCGCACTTTGAGCAGTGTCTGTTTTGGGCCACCTTTTCCTTTCTGGATATCGGCTCTGGGGATTGGTACCCGTTTTCCAACATTGGATCCAAGGTTTCACAAGTCAGCAGTATTGGTTTTGGTCCTCTTTCTCTTTTATAACATTGGCTGTGGGTTATGGTTCCTGCACGAGATTTGAGACTGTTCAGTTGTCTGGGAGTGCTGGTGAGCACCCAGGGCTGTGAGTTTTGCAGGGTTATAGGATGTCTACTCAGTACGGTTTGAGAATGCAGTCCATTTCCGTGTTTTGTATATAGATAGATATAGCTAGATAAATAATTCGACTGAGTAAAAGTGAAGTATAAAGCTATTTAAACTATTTTGTAGCACACCTATTAGCTAAGCGCACTTAGGCTTAGCGTACTTTTGGGTTAGAGCTCAAGCATCAAACAAAAAAAACAACTCTGTCAATAATCCCTTTCCTTGTGTGTTCGTGTGTGTTGCTACTCTTATATGAGCTATGGTTTTTACTGCTGTGTGTTCCTGCTCAGTGAGTGCTGTTCTTTTACTACGGGGATACTGTGTGTTTTCTGTGTGTCTGTTGTGCTCTGTGGTTGATGTGTGCTCTTATTCTAAGGGTGTTTTGTGTTGCTACTATGTGGTTGTTCTGTGCCTCTGCTCTGTGTGTGCTATTTATTTTACTTCACTTTTAAGGCTTGATTCTCTAAAGTTCTCATCTGTGGTGATATTATCTAAGCAGACACTGTAGGTTCTATGAGCCCTGCTCTTTTATTGTAGTGTTCTTCCTACTCTTTAAATACATTTCCATTGCTCTGGGTGCTTGTGGGTCTGTAGGTGGATGCTCTATTTTACTCTGTGGCACACTACTCTACTATGTGTTTGTATGTTTCCTAATGTGGGTTTCTGTGTATTTACTTTGTGGGTATTGTGTTTCTCCTGTTCTCTGAGTAATATGTGCACCTGTCGTGTTGTTATTCTTTGCTTTTTGGGTGCTTTTCTGCTGCTGCCTTAGTGCTGTTCACTCTATTCACGTAGTGATGTTGCATGTTTTTTTCAGTTCTCTGTGCCTGGGGTCTGTCTCCTCATTCCTGGGTATTGTTCTGTACTGGGAGAGGGGGTGGTGCCAGTGAATTAGTGCTGAGTGTTTAGGAGTGTGACCTGGTGATGTGAATCAGCTGCAGCTGCTGTCATTGTGACTCTGTGACCTCACTAAATGGGTACCTCTCAGCTATGCCCCTCACTACAGCACCTCTCAGGCATGGAGTGTGAATAGTAACTACTGATCACCATGCAGGAGTCTGCAAGTTCACTGGCAATGGATGGATATTGTAGCAATGTACCAGCCTTCCTCACCAAGCTGTGGACGTTGGTGGAAGACCCTGACACTAACCATCTCATCTGTTGGAGTGTGGTGAGTGTATGGGGCACTATAAAAACTGGAATATAGGGGGAGATCAGGGAAAATGTAAAAATGTAAAAGAATTAAATTGCTCATTAGTGCAGAGAACACCAAGTCAGAAGATGGAAGAGTTTGGCTAAAAGTGGACAGAGAAAGTAGGCAGATTAATTGCATCCAAGGACAGAATAAGGGGCAAAACTAGACACATTGGTATTGGGCAAATTAAAGGGACAGTAAATCAAAATTAAACTTTTATGATTCAAATAGAGCATGCAATTTTAAACAACTTTCCAATTTACTTCTGTTATCAAATTTGCTTTGCTCTCTTGGTATCTTTTATTAAGGAGTAAAACTAGGTTGCCTCTTAAAGGGACAGTCAAGTTCAAATAAAACTTTCATGTTTCAAATAGGGCATGTCATTTTAAACAACTTTCTAATTTACTTTTATCACCAATTTTGCTTTGTTCTCTTGGTATTCTTAGTTTAAAGCTAAACCTAGAAAGGCTCATATGATCATTTCTAAGCCCTTGAAGGCCGCCTCTTATCACATGCTTTTTTATTTGCTTTTCACAACAGGGGAGAGCTAGTTGATGTAAGCCATATAGATAACATTATGATCACGCTCGTGGCTTGTGGCCGACACTGCACTAATTGGCTAAAATAAAAGTCAATGGATAATAAATAAAATGTCATGTGATCAGGGGGCTGTCAGAGGATGCTTAGATACAAGTTAATCACAGAGGTAAAAAGTACATTAATATAACAGTGTTGGTTATGCAAAACTGGGGAATGGGTAATAAAGGGATTATCTATCTTTTAAAACAACAAACATTCTGGTGTTGACTGTCCCTTTAAAAACTCAGGAGTGTGCACTTGTCTATAGTACTCTATGGCAGCAGTGTTTTGCAACATTATTTGTAGCTTGGTTATAAAATGTTGCAAAATACTGCTGCCTTAGAGTTAGTAAAAAAACGTGCACACTCCTAAACTCTTATGAGCCAACCTAGTTACTCGTCAATAAAAGATACCAGCAGAACAAAGCAATTTTGACAAAAGAAGCAAATTGGAAAGTTGTTTAAAATTGCATGCTTTATTGGAATCAGGAAAGTTTAATTTTGCCTTTACTGTCCCTTTAATATATGGCACAGAGTGTATACTCTTTATATTTAGGACATGCCGTTAGAAATAAAAACTGCTTGTAAATTGCAATTTTAGGGTACAGATCAGAGACTCATAGAAGGTAGCCAAAACAGATATGTTTATACTGTAAAAGCAGTGGATATGAGGTGAATTTGAAGACAGGTTAGTGGGGTGCAGATTGAATATAAAGCAAAAGGGCAATTTACAGTATATACAGTATATACATATATATATATATATATATATATGTGTGTGTGTGTGTGTATGTATATATATAATATATATATATATATATATATACATATGAACAAGAGAACTCAGACCCTTATTTATCTAGCACCCAACTATTTCTGGAAAAATATATATGTTTATAAACAATGAAAGATTTAAGAATAAATAATACACATACTATTTGAGAGTGCGTTTTTAAAGATTTATATATTGATTTCTGCATAACAATAATACATAAGCATGACCCCTAAATATGTAGAAAGTTCAAAGTCCACAACCCGGGTTGTTAGATGGAAATTAATGAGCTAGTCCATTCATTTGACCAATATTGGTATTTTTATAAATGCCTAATTATTGGCATATTGGAAGAAGCCCGAATGGACCCCGGGTGAAACGCGCGTAGCTGCAAAGTTGTTTGTTTGGAGCGGTGCAGCAGCGGTGCACCGTCCAAAAAGCTGACCTCCTAACGAAAGTATACTCCAGTACAAGTCAAGGCGTGCAGATGCACAGAAAGAGCCAAGCAAGCACGGAGTTGAAAGGAAAGGTGATATCCCCGAAACCGGTTTGAAAAAAGATAAATTGGAAACAACGAGCAGGTAGATATGAAACCATGACACGTCACTGACGGAACAACCAAGGAAGCAGGTACCTGTCTTATAATATCCCCACACGCAACACAGAACTGTCAAAGCAAGTCTAATGTGGTATTGAAAAATTGCCACTTTTTTCTGCTACTAATGATACAGTTATAATCTGCATTGGGTGCACGAAGATACAAGTTAAAAAACCTACAGTGTCAGTGTTACATAACTAATGGTGCTGTCCCTGCATTAACGTTGTTTTCCATCATTGGGACTACTAATATGCCAATAATTAGGCATTTATAAAAATACCAATATTGGTCAAATGAATGGACTAGCTCATTAATTTCCATCTAACAACCCGGGTTGTGGACTTTGAACTTTCTACATATTTAGGGGTCATGCTTATGTATTATTGTTATGCAGAAATCAATATATAAATCTTTAAAAACGCACTCTCAAATAGTATGTGTATTATTTATTCTTAAATCTTTCATTGTTTATAAACATATATATTTTTCCAGAAATAGTTGGGTGCTAGATAAATAAGGGTCTGAGTTCTCTTGTTCATATGTATACTAATTAAATACCCTTATCTGTGCACTATACTGAGAAATGTGGTCCTATATAGGACACATGATATTTTATCTCAGTATATTAAACTGTGAAATTTACTAAACTAGTGGTGCTGGCACAATATTACAAAATATATATATATATATATATATATATATATATATATATATATATATATACATATCAACTACATAGACTGATAATGTTTAACACCCCATAATTGTAGTTATAGATATTACAATTGTCATACCTCGGTACCTCAGTATGTATTATTTATACTTTTTTTTTTAAGCGTTAACACATGAACTGTCACTGTATCAGCTGCTGTCACTACTGACGTTCTCAGTTTTGTTAACAAGAGACTGGGTAACTTCACAAATCCCTTCTATTCATTTGTTTAAATAACAAGTCATTACTGTTTAAGCCCAGGGCACTTGCCATAGCCCATTTATCATAAACAAGGGCAGGAATTGCTTACTTGTTAATTCAGCTACTGGGAGACCGCTACCATGTGTGCTGTGCAATGAGGTGGTTGGCACAAAGGAATGGTGATGCTGCTGATATCATCAGCAGACCGTTTGTGACTATTGTTAGTTACAGCAGAATCACATTGTGTTGGTTGTTTTCATAGGTCTCATAATGGTAGTTTACATAAGTAGAATATGATTTGTTTTACCTCTAATCATTTGCCTGTCACACTTTAATTGCAGTATTTTATGTATTTCTTGTGTATTCCCATTGCAATTCCTCATCTGGGAATAGCAGTTTTGTTGTGCTTTTTCTGGTCTGCCATCCAATCAGTTGAATTTGTATGAGAAAACAATTGTATAGCAACTCAGGTGTATTTCTTTTTAATCAATTTCAATCACATTCCAGTCAATATGAAGAGCCACTGACTAATTTAGAAAATTATATAATAGCAAAATCTCATTAAAGATTTAAAAAAAAAAAACACTTAAAGGGCCACTAAACCCAAAAATTTTCTTTCATGATTCAGATAGAACATACAAATTTAAACAACATTACAATTTACTTCTATTATTTATTTTGCTTCATTTTTGAGATATCCTTATTTGAAGAAAAAGCAATGCACATGGGTGAGCCAATCACATGAGACTTCTATGTGCAGCAACCAATCAGCAGCTACTGAGCATATCTAGATATGCTTTTCAGCAAAGAATATCAAGAGAATAAAACAAATTAGATAATAGAAGTAAATTAGAAAGATGTTTAAAAATGCATTCTCTTTCTAAATCGTGAAAGAAAAAATGTGGGTATCATGGCACTTTAAAGGGACAGTCTAGTCAAAATTAAATTTTCATGATTCAGATAGGGCATGCAATTTTAAACAACTTTCCAATTCACTTTTCTCTTTAAATTTGCTTTGTTGGTATTCATAGTTGAAAGCTAAACCTAAGTTGGCCCATTTGATAATTTCTAAGCCCTTAAAGACTGCCCATTAATTTAATGTATGTGACAGTTTTTCACAGCTAGATTGTGTTAGTTCATGTGTGTGATATAGATAACATTGTGCTTACATTCGTGGAGTTACTTTTGAGAGGGCACTGATTGTCTAAAATGCAAGTCTGTAAAAAAAAATGAAATATGGAAGCAGTCTAGAGAAGCTTAGATAAAAGTTATTCACAGAGGTAAAAGGTTTATTAATATAACCGTTTTGGTTATGCAAAACTGGGGAATGGGTAATAAAGGCATTTTCTATCTTTTTAAACAAAAAAATAATAATTCTGGAATAGACTGTCCCTTTAAGAAACTGGTATGTTGTGGGGTTTTTTTTGTAGTTTTTCATGTGCATTTTCAGGGACTTTTAAATACAGCAGAATTGCACTTACTCTGTATTTTAAATGAGTAGTAGATTTTTTCTGTCAAATGTATTTCAATTTGCCGGCATCCTTAGCATGTGACAGCAGCTGGCCAATTATACACTCAAATAAGTATACACTATGAACTCCTGCACATGCTCAGTTGCAACTGGTGCCTCAAAAACCGTACATATAAAAAGACTGTGCAACATTGGATGATGGAAGTTATTTGGAAAGTCTCTTGAAACTGCATGATCTATCTGAATCAAGAAAGTTTATTTTTACTTTAGTGTCCCTTTAACAACAACAAAAATGCAGCCAAAAAGTAAGCAAAACATGAGAGTTAATTAGTTAATTATTGGTGATGACTGCTAGACGTGGGCATTCGGATGCACCATTAGCATCTTAATGCAGAAGAAGGTGGCCACTTGTGCCTTTGGCTCTTTTTTGGGAGTTGCATTTATTCTTGTGAAAGTGCAACATAGTACTATTTGTGCAAATCAAAGTCATAGTGTGCTGCAATTTCACAAGAATAAATGCAGCTCAGAAAAGAAACGAATGGCACGTGAGGCCACTTTCTTCTGCATTCATATGCTAATGAAGCATTCAAATCTCCACGTCTAATAACTGCATAATATGTTTGGATGCAGGTTTTGCACTTAAAATGATATAAAATGATTGGTTGATTGATATATTTATGTTTAAACCTCTGAATTCAATGGAGTTTATAAATGAACACTTAAGTGATTGCAATCAACTTGTAT